>NW_026899074.1:0-71554 GCF_033153095.1 Gastrolobium bilobum
TTGGTAGGTTCAGCCATCCTAGGCTTATTTCCACTTTTATTTTTCTAAATTTTCTTTCTCATTTTATTACGCTTCCTTAGGTTGCTTAGAGGCTAGTTCAATCGTCATTTTTCCGTTTTACGACATTTACGCATCGTTTTGCAAAATATTTCACTCTAGGTTCTTTATGCCAACTAAGCCACTTATTATTTTTGCATTGATTCTTCCACTTGCCAATCACCACACAACACATCTAATTACCTTTTTAACACATAATTCATCACTCAAACAATTTCCAACAACATCAATTCCTTAATTTTCCTTTAAAGGCCAAGTTGTAACCTAGGGCAATTCTAGGATTTCCATTCACTTTTAATCACTCCACACCTCACACAAATACATTATATCATCATATAATCATACAACAACTCATTAATTAATTCCCAACAAAATTCAAAAACACAAAGTCATGACATTCCTCAAAATTTCTAAGTTAATTTTTCATAATTTTCATCAATAAATTTTTCATCGCATTTCTAGCTTTAATACATCATTCTAACACATTATCATCTAATACACATTTTCAAATTGAGCTCTCTAACACAACACATCATCAAATCAAGCTTTAGGTTTCCAAAAATTCAATCACAATTAAACCATGTAAATGGGATGGAAACATACTCACAACAAAGGCTAGAAGCTAACCCAAGACTCCTCCAAGCAATGGAAGATCAAAAAGCTCCATGGACAACCATTTTTTCTCCAAAATTTCGTGGCTGTAAATGGCCAATATCTCCCCAAATACACGGTTTCAAGGCTCAAGAGTGGTACCAATGTGTTTAGAAGGTTGTTTCCAACAAATTTCAACACAAAAATCACTTGATTTGGTTAAGAAATGATCAAGTTATGGTGAAAAGAAAATTTGAATGCAAATGGGGTTTTTGGGGGAGGGGGCTGCGGGTTTCATGAAGAAGAAGGGAGGAAAGTGATGCATGAATAGTGGTGATGAGGTGGATTAAGTGGATTTTAAGTGGGGTGGGTCCCACGCCACCTCACGCGACTTAAAACTCATCCGGATATCTCTACGATTCCACTAAATGCCTGTAAATTCAAAACCTATTTAGAAACTCTAATTTTTAAGATTAACCATTCTCCTTTAATTATACTTGATTAGGTGAGTTCGGAGTTTTCCGATCGTTCGGAGAAAACACTGTTTTAAGCTACTGCGCGCGCCGTTGGCACGCTTCCCCAAAATGACTTACTTTCATCAAATTTTATCAACAATTATATTTCCTAACTCAATAGACCATTTGTAACTCATATTTGAAACCTAGAGCTCAAAATTCAACTGGCACGTTTTACGGTGCAATCGTAACGCAGTATTTTTACCCGCGAAAAACACTATTCACTGATTTTTCTGAAACTTGCCTAACCACTCAATTTTTCGTTCTGAACCCATTTCCAGGGTTATTTTTACCATCTGAGACCTTCTACTCAATTTTTTATCTTCCTAGGGTTGCGTGTTGGCTAATTACCGTTTTGCCCTTTCTTTGTATTTTGGCATAATCTTTAGGATTTTCACTAATCCATCACTTGATTGCTCACTTAATATTTTAATTACTTGATTTAAAATTGTGAGGTGTTATATTCACCCCAACTTTTTAGAATTTTGTCCGCAAAATTAAATCATACTCATCCGCTAACTCAGGACACAGCCGGAGAATCTCATCCTCCCGCTCCCAAGTAGCATCCTCAAGTGTGTATCTTTACCATATTACTTTTATCACAAGCATGATCTCCTTTTTATGATACTCATTATCCTTTGATCCTTCATAATTACTCGTCTCTCATGGTTCTGTGACATTTTAATTCACAATACTTTAAACTTTCTCTGGTTTACCGTTTCCCTTTCGATGATTTGTAGGTAATAATATAACAATATTACGGATTTGTCGGTATCAATTTACCTCATTTTCATCTCTATCCATCCTTCTGACCCATGGTCGTTCTCAAAAGCACCTAATCGTTTTCATACTAGGCTCTAACCGTTCTCATGCACATTCACTAGTTATTCTTGGAGTATTTCCAACTCACACGTTCTTTAGTACTTAACTTTTTTCGCTGTTCTCACTGTTTTGACAATACCCCCAACAACCATTTCTTTCCATTACTGTTACTACTCTTATCATTTCGTTGTTTTCTTGGCTTTCATCCAAGCACATGTTTTCTAGTTTCAAAGGCACTTTGTCGTGTCCTACAATTACGACTCACATTAAATTCTATACTCATATACTTTATTTTTCCTTGTCACGTGTCTTCACCTCTTTTTAGGTACTCACAACTATATCTTTCTCTTTGTGATACGAAACTAGCAATACCCATACTAGTTTATATTTTCGATTAGCCCTATAAGGTCTTTCGACCACAAATACTCACAAAATTTTCCCATCTACAAACTCATATTTATAATTTACACTCATTGTTAAACTCTTTATTAGCTTAACCATCTCAACTTTACCAACTTAACCAGCTCAACTCCATACTTAGACCTCTCACAGTCTAAACACAACACTCATTAATGACTTTCGTATCAAAGGTCTTATGCCTAAGGTTTTCACCAAGTAACCATTTTTACTCATCATCCTGTAACAATATTATAGATTCAACATCATTTTTCATTCATTTATACCCTCACTTCTTCATTATCGACATTTTTATCATGGATGTCCACTTTAAAATACTATAAACTCACAGCTTCACTAACTTTCACCAAACACCTTGGGACGAATCATTTTCCAAACCCATTTCACTATTAACTGATGGACCACTAAAAATGTCATGTCTCTCACATGCAAGTCTCATCCTATAGGAATCTTTGAAACTTGATTATCAAGTCACATAAAACTAAATCCATCATTGCCCCTACTTATACAATTCACCACTGGTTGGTATATCAGTCTCTCGGAACATTCGAAGTTACCACAAGCACTCGACCATATATTATTAGTACCTAACCAAAACAACGTCAGCATTGTGCATTTTCCATACACTTTCCACGATAAGTGGCATATGCGATTATATATAACACTTCTCAATCTACTCCACCCGTAAGTCAGGCTATCAAATTTTTTTTGGTAACCAATTACAATTCCAGTTTTCAACTATATTTACACATTCGTGCTTGATTTCATCACAATTTACCTTTTCTAAGGGTTAATAATTCACCGTTTTAACCTGAACTCTTGATCATCACCAGCCTTCTTAGAAGGACACTCACTCAATCTGTCAACATCAATCTCGTTATTATCTCTTTCATCATAAGACGAGAATTCCAACAAATTTAGTACCTCACTTGGAGCCGAAATTATTTCATCAAACTTACTTTACACCCACAATAGTGTTTCACTATCACACTTCAAAAAAAAAAATTTACACACTATACCTCACCTCTTGTCTCCAATTCTGACATACTATTGTCCATTTACAAATATCTGACCTCATTTTTGCGTTAATCACATGGAAGAACTCTCTCAATACAGTGGGTAAAAACATTCTTAGGTTTTAACCGCTCGAGCTCTTGCTGTCCTCAGGGCCCCAGATGTAATGACCCACCGATCAGAGAATCCACCCATATGATCCATGCAGTAATGATAAACTACCACCTGCTGACTGTGTTCTAATAGTATTCCCAACATTTCTTATTTGAGCACTTATGTAGACCAACTCAACTATAATAGCAGTCTCATCACTGCGGGATACTTCCTCATCTCATATCACTCATATAACATAATAATAGTCTTCGGGAACATAATCCACACGGAGATGGCTACACACTCCGGGCACATAGGCCGCACAGAGATGGTAATATCAAGTCTCATAACGTGCACCCAGTGCACAGAGGAGTTCATATTTATATCACATCTGTATACAACAGCAAACGTGTACCCAGTACACAGGGGAGTTCATACTTATAACATATCCGTATATAACGGCAAAACTGGTACTCCGTACACTCCAGATCACACATGGACCCAGTCCATTTGGTGTATGTCTCACCTCTGTATATATAACAGCAAAATATCTTTGGTATATTCACATGGGGCTATCCCCATAATCATAGCAGTAGTGGTATAATATACCCTGTTACATATAAGTCAATTCGTCTTACTCTCTCATTTCATTCTTCTCACTGATAGTTTACACATAAGTCACTATTATCATAATTCACATTCTCTTCGTAATTTCGTACACGTTTTCTAACTTTTAATAGTTTTTTCTGTCATGTTACCGTTCAAATCCATAGTCCATTATCTCTTCCTTGCTTATTCTTCTCACAGATTATTTTCTCTCTTACTTTGACTATTCAATTGGCATAGTTCACAACATAATCTCTATTCCGTGAATCCATAATTTTCTCAAAGTTCTGTACACATCTCACATATACTTCCCATCACACAGGGATCTTCTAAACATATTCGTCCTATCACAAAAGGCTAATTTCACCTCAATTCGTGCACTGGAAAATTATATCAATCCTTGCACTAACACTTATACCTCAACTCATTAACTACTCTTATCATTTTTGTTTTGACATTACACATTAGCTCTTTTGCTAAACACATAATTCCACACTTTATTGTAACTTAGTTCATACACTAATCACATGATTTCCCATCAGGTTGTACATTAGCTCATTCTCTAATCATACAATCTCTTCAGATACTTCCCATCATCGGGATTTCATTCGGCCTCATTGTCCTTTTACAAAAATTTAATAATTTACCTCAGCACAGATAATTAGGCGCTCAGGCCATCACAAGGCGTACATACATATATATGTATACTGGCACTTAGACCATCACTGGATTATCATCCGTTTATTCATCAGAATAGGTATACTGGCCATCAGGCCATTAGGTATTATTCACAATGCATTACAACATCCACTAGTAATTAGGCCATTTAAATTACGATATTTATTCTTTGAGATTTCCAAGAGACCTACATCATGGATCAATCCTCTTATGCTTCATAACACCTGAATCTCTACATAGTAGCCATTTCCAAGGAGAATTTCACACATTAACGCACACCTATAATCGTATTTGTTTCCTTCATGGCATATCGGTCAAGCTAGACCATTATTCCGTTACGGACAATCATACTCTCAATGAACCTTGCTCAATGCCATCCATGGCGATTCTCTCAATTTCTTCATTCTACTCATAATACATAATTATTTCGTCTCACCGATGCTTACTCAACACTAACTCCTTATGGATTTAAATCCCATGTTTCAATATCTCTCACATTACCAATTGACCAGCATTATAATTTCAAGTGGTCAAATCCCATAGGATTAATCATCAATTATTCTATTTACTTTTCCACATGAACCATCTCAATTTGTTTAAGTGTACATCCTCAATCAGGGACTTATAACTTCTAATCAGATATAGAATATTCACACTCATACCTGAGCATACCTGTTCACCATTTTCAACAATCCAACAGGTTCTAAACCTCTCACCTTGATGAAGTCTATTCACCAAGTCCACTTGTACATACTATACTACACATTTATTTGGAAGTTTCACCAATGCCATCTTCATACTATAGACTCATCTTAATTATATATATTTATTATTCGTAGTATTACAAGGTTCATCCATGCAATACCGTACATATCATAGATTTGTTTACAACTTTCACTTACAATCCAGCTTTATAAATTTCATCTACAAGGTCAGACAAAACATTTAAGTATGTTTCCCTGAAGTCCTATAATATTCATATTTTACTTACTGCCATCTCTTGTCCATGGAGCAGTCAACACTGCATCCACAACATCAGGCTAAGGACTTACATTTGGTGTTCCAAGGTTGCCACGCAGGCTTCTTACGATGACTACGCATGTAACACAAAGGAATGGGTTGATCAGACCCACACTAAGGAATCACATATGCAGTAATCGATAAGAATCTACATACAACTATGCAACACACAACACAACTATATTAATTATCAGAGTTCCCTAACAAAACTGCTCTGATACCATAAAATGTAACAGCCCGTTACGTACCGGTATTGTTAACATTAATTATGATATTAAGCGCAGTTACAATCACAGCAGTTCATTTATAAAAACGAGAATAAATTTTTTCCGACTATTACGCGAGCATTTAAATCATAAAAAGGCGTAATAATTAAAAGCTGTGACCGTAACCGTAAACTCTTGCGGAAGACTTATTTAAACTGTTTTTATCACTTACGTTATTTATTATAAGTTACTAAGGAGTTCCCATAAACTCACTTAGCCAATTTCCAACTTTACGTTTTATACCAATTCGAACATGTTACACTCTAAGTTTTTCTGCGACCAAACCGATCGCAACCAACCCTACTTCTCAGATTATATCTTTGTGTTACTTAATTCCCTTTTTAACAAACTAAAATACGCTCAATTCGGAGCTCATTTGCTCCGGTTATCGCCGTTTGAAGTTGGATAAGCAATTAGCCCAAACAACCCCAAAAACAGCTCCAAACCACTCACATTGCTCGAATTACTGCACTCAATCCACTCAACCATTTTCTCTCAAATTTTTATCCTACAAACTAGACATCTAAAACTTCATTTTGATATATCACACGCTTAATTTGGCGCAGAAACGAAGCGGGAATTAATTTCCCAAATCCGGTCCAGAATCTGCCTCAGGTGCAGGGGCACATGGGCAGTCCGTGTTTCTCTAATTTTTTCAGGCCGAAGATCAACCCATAATTTCCTCAAATTTTGACACAAGGTAGAGGACATCTCAACCTTCAAAATGGCGTATGGCACGTCCCTAGAGGACTTCTATGGAGGGAGATATGCTCTCCCGAAGTTCGCCTAAAATCTGCCAATTCTACAGAAAATTCGCCAGAGTTTCCTTTGTTTTTCCAATAATCCCAAATTTGTAAAAGATCATTTAAACCTCAAATGTACCTAATAAACACATGATAATACAGTAATAATCCAATGGGTGGCACACACAAGGACCAACAACGCCTTGGGGCACTTACAACCCAATCCAGTTTATAGTTATTAAACATAGAGTCCATATTAATCATTCTTAAGTAGTTGCAATCACTAACACCTTTTTCATGCATATTTCCATCATACATATTATCATAACCTAAAATAGGCCTAAGGCCCTTCCATCATAATTAGACATGCATCAATACTATTACAATATGGCTTTACAAATTACAACTTGAAACTAAAACTTCAAATTACATTCTTCTAAAATTTCAACTTAATTTAAAAGACAACATAACCAAATACATCACTACTAGACTTAGGAAAAATGGCATGAACAAAATGCTAATGAAGCTACTAATAAATACAAATGACATGTTCATGCCCTAAGTCTAGCCTAGGCCACACGGCCAACAAAATGCAAAATATGAAGCGCTCCAGCGCTCACTCTGCGGGCCTCTTGCCCGAGGCTCCTGCTCCACTGCTACCTCCTGAAATAAATGCCCCGAGACGGGGTGAGATATACGAATATATCTCAGTAACCAAGAGGTTCTGGAGAAAACTCCACCCAATGGTTCACTTCGATGCATATCAATAGAATACAACAACCACTTTGAAAACGGGATAAAGCAAGGGATTTAGAGAATGGGGAATATAAAGAAAACAAAATACGACGATACGGGATGGTAACCCCAATTCCACGTACGCCCTCGGCATATATAAGCCTATGGGTATCATCCAAGGTGTGTTCACAGAAACCACAACCATGATGCCCAAACCAACCAAAACGCCAAAGACATTCCTAGTGTGCTCCTACCCGGATCACACACCATGACCGCAGTCAACTGGAACTCCCTCCTGGAGACCTATCCAGCGGAAGTCCGAAAATGCCCGAAGGCTAATAAAACTGTCTACTGGCCAGAGACTCGGTACTGCAGTACCCATAGCAATAATGCATGCATGCTCATGTGTTCTGTACTATTCATACACACTTCCTACCGTTGCCATCAACTGGCAAGGTGGAACAGAAAAGGGGAACAAGCCCCAGTACCAAGAGGTTACCTTAAGTAATTTCCTCACTAGCTCTGCAGCAGCTTATCCCACAACTTGGTACACAGTGGAATGCCTACACAGAGGACATTCCCAATCTCTTATAATTCAAACAATACATGCTAATTTACAATTATACATGCATTGAACTAAATACATACCTCAATCCACTTGGTCCAAGACCAAGGGTAACTCCCATATTCAAGTTTCGGGATTCAAGTCAACGTACGGCAACCTATACAATTACGTACATCCATCAGTACGCGTCAAATATCATCAAAACGCAAAATCACAAAATCACATCACCCACACTTGGTAGGTTCAGCCATCCTAGGCTTATTTCCACTTTTATTTTTCTAAATTTTCTTTCTCATTTTATTACGCTTCCTTAGGTTGCTTAGAGGCTAGTTCAATCGTCATTTTTCCGTTTTACGACATTTACGCATCGTTTTGCAAAATATTTCACTCTAGGTTCTTTATGCCAACTAAGCCACTTATTATTTTTGCATTGATTCTTCCACTTGCCAATCACCACACAACCCATCTAATTACCTTTTTAACACATAATTCATCACTCAAACAATTTCCAACAACATCAATTCCTTAATTTTCCTTTAAAGGCCAAGTTGTAACCTAGGGCAATTCTAGGATTTCCATTCACTTTTAATCACTCCACACCTCACACAACTACATTATATCATCATATAATCATACAACAACTCATTAATTAATTCCCAACAAAATTCAAAAACACAAAGTCATGACATTCCTCAAAATTTCTAAGTTAATTTTTCATAATTTTCATCAATAAATTTCATCGCATTTCTAGCTTTAATACATCATTCTAACACATTATCATCTAATACACATTTTCAAATTGAGCTCTCTAACACAACACATCATCAAATCAAGCTTTAGGTTTCCAAAAATTCAATCACAATTAAACCATGTAAATGGGATGGAAACATACTCACAACAAAGGCTAGAAGCTAACCCAAGACTCCTCCAAGCAATGGAAGATCAAAAAGCTCCATGGACAACCATTTTTTCTCCAAAATTTCGTGGCTGTAAATGGCCAATATCTCCCCAAATACACGGTTTCAAGGCTCAAGAGTGGTACCAATGTGTTTAGAAGGTTGTTTCCAACAAATTTCAACACAAAAATCACTTGATTTGGTTAAGAAATGATCAAGTTATGGTGAAAAGAAAATTTGAATGCAAATGGGGTTTTTGGGGGAGGGGGCTGCGGGTTTCATGAAGAAGAAGGGAGGAAAGTGATGCATGAATAGTGGTGATGAGGTGGATTAAGTGGATTTTAAGTGGGGTGGGTCCCACGCCACCTCACGCGACTTAAAACTCATCCGGATTTCTCTACGATTCCACTAAATGCCTGTAAATTCAAAACCTATTTAGAAACTCTAATTTTTAAGATTAACCATTCTCCTTTAATTATACTTGATTAGGTGAGTTCGGAGTTTTCCGATCGTTCGGAGAAAACACTGTTTTAAGCTACTGCGCGCGCCGTTGGCACGCTTCCCCAAAATGACTTACTTTCATCAAATTTTATCAACAATTATATTTCCTAACTCAATAGACCATTTGTAACTCATATTTGAAACCTAGAGCTCAAAATTCAACTGGCACGTTTTACGGTGCAATCGTAACGCAGTATTTTTACCCGCGAAAAACACTATTCACTGATTTTTCTGAAACTTGCCTAACCACTCAATTTTTCGTTCTGAACCCATTTCCAGGGTTATTTTTACCATCTGAGACCTTCTACTCAATTTTTTATCTTCCTAGGGTTGCGTGTTGGCTAATTACCGTTTTGCCCTTTCTTTGTATTTTGGCATAATCTTTAGGATTTTCACTAATCCATCACTTGATTGCTCACTTAATATTTTAATTACTTGATTTAAAATTGTGAGGTGTTATAACAGGTCATGAAAAAGAAAATCAAATAAATGGGAAGATAGTTGACAGAGGTACCTCAAACAATAATACAACGAACTTGAGGAGGCAAGTTGCGATTCATAATAGTAAGGACATTGGAGGTAAAAACGGTGGAGATTCCATTGTGGCTAGGAGTACTGTTGCTGATTATAACAAAGATTGTTATCAAATGGAGGTGGATAAGGATGGTCAAAATATCAACGGCTTAGATCATGGCTTGTCCCAACCAAAAGCGCCTGATCCAAGTAGAGATAAAGGAAAGCATATCCCAATAAACCATAAGCTCAATATTGAGGTGGAGATGATTTCAGAATCTGAAACTCAGTGCAATGACAATGGGATGGCAGTGGACCCACAATCCTGCCAAATTACCATTGATTAATGTCTTTAGTTACATGGAATTGCCGTGGGGCGGCTAAAAAGTGCTTCAAATCAACGTTTCAAATGATGGTTCGAAGGCATAAGATTGAGGTGGCAGCTATTCGTGAACCTCGAGTAAGTGGTTCAAAAGCAAAACAGATAATAAAAAAGCTGGGTTTTAATAATTCAATAGTGGAGGATGCTCATGGATTTACGGGAGGTCTTTGGTTACTATGGAATAATGATAGGTGTCGGGTTCAAGCATTAAAACAGACCCATCAATTTATTCATGTTCGTGTTACATTGGCAGATCATCAAGCTTTTCTTTATACTGTTATCTATGCAAGTCCTAGAGAAGAAATTCGGAAGAGACTTTGGGATGATTTACTTCAGTTATCAGAAGATATCTCGGTTCCTTGGTTAATTGCAGGTGATTTTAATGAAATTGCCTTTCCAAGTGAGAAACGTGGTGGTGCTCCAGTTGATACTAGCAGATGTAATAAATTTGCTTCTCTTCTAACTGATATAAAGATGATTGATCTTGAAGGAATAGGTTCTAAATTTACATGGCGAGGACCAAGATTTCTTCATTTAGATAGAGTCTTTAAACGTTTAGATCGAGCTTGTAGCAATGCTGAATGGAGGTTGATGTTTCATGAAGGCCAGGTTCGAGTGCTTCCTCGTATTAACAGTGACCACAATCCTATCCTTATCACCTTAGAGCCAAGCAAAGTTGATGGGGTGGAACGCCCTTTCCGTTTTCATTCTTTTTGGTTGGATCATCAATTTTTTAACAATTTCATCAAGGAAAACTGGCGTCAGGATCAAAGAACAGTTGATAGTCTTCGTGATTTCACTCCTCTTATTAAGCAGTGGAATAAAGATGTGTTTGGTAATATCCATCATAAGAAGAACAGGTTGATTGGTAGGCTTGAAGGTATCCAGAGAGCAATTTCTGAGCAGAATAAAAGCCATTTGGAAAAGATTGAAGGCAAGATAAGGGGTGAACTTGAACAAGTTTTAGAACAGGAGGAACTTTTGTGGTTTGAAAAGTCTCGTGCTACTTGGATAGCTCAAGGAGATAGGAATACAAAGTACTATCATACGAAAACAATTGTTAGACGTAGAAGGAGCAAGATCTTGGAGTTGAAAGATGATGCTGGAAACTTGATTAGAGAAGATCACAACATTGCACGGGTAATAAATGCTTACTTCTCTAAACTATTTTCTGAAGAAAACCATGATCGTCCTTGGGTCCAGACTCTTTGGCCAAAGGTGGACGATGAGACTGTTGTTAACTTAGGTGCTCCAATTTCAAAAGATGAAGTCAGACGAGCTTTCTTTTCTATGAAAGATTCGAAAGCTCCAGGGGAGGATGGCTATACCGCGGCATTCTACAAAAAGAACTGGGAATTTATTGGTGAACAGATTTGGAGAGATATCAAGTATTATGCAGAAAACCCTTCCAGCATTGAGGAAGTCAACGGTACTCTGATCACTTTGATCCCCAAAGTTCCTAAGCCAATGTATGTTTCTCAATTCAGGCCTATTTCTTTGTGTAATGTCATTTATAAGGGTATGAGCAAGATCATTGTGGATAGGCTTAGGCTTACAATGGAGAATTTAGTTTCTCCTTACCAAGCTAGCTTCGTGCCAAATCGTCAGCTTCAGGATAATATTATAGTAGCAAAGGAGCTGGTTCATTCTATGGAGAGAGTAAAAGGAAAGAAAGGTACAATGACAATCAAACTGGACCTTGAAAAAGCTTATGATAAACTCAGTTGGAGTTTTATCTATAAAGTGCTTATTGAAGTTCAGTTTCCTGATTGGATGATTGGTGTTATAATGGCTTCTATAACTTCTAATCGTTCGAGGGTCTTGATAAATGGTGTGGCTTCGGATTGCATAGTTCCTCAGAGAGGAATTCGTCAAGGGGATCCAATATCTCCTTATATTTTTGTGTTGTGTGTTGAGAAGCTTTCCCACTTGATCGCTGAAAAAGTGACTATGGGTTCGTGGAAGCCTATTAGAGTCTGCAGAAGAGGGCCGAGTGTATCCCACCTTTTATTTGCAGATGATATCATTCTCTTTGCGGAAGCAGATATGGAGCAAGCTAAGGTGATTATGGATTGTATTAATCTCTTTTGTGAGATGTCGGGGCAAAGTGTTAGTGCAAATAAATCTTTGATTTATTTTTCCCCGAATACTGATACTCAAGTTGCTACAAGGATTGTCAACAGAATGGGCTTTAAGCGCACTTCTAGTATTGGCAGATATTTAGGCTCTATTGTTAAACAAGGGAGATATATTAAAGCAGACTATGGAGCTATCAAGGATACGTTCAAAACTGGATGGTTGGAAAAGCCATTGCCTTTCTTTTGCTGGTCGAGTTACTTTGGTGAAATCGGTCATTGCTGCAATCCCTTCTTTCCATATGTAGAATGGTCTTTTACCAGTAACGTTTTGTGATGAAATTGAGCAGATACAAAGGGCTTTCATTTGGGGAGATCAGGATAGCAGAAGGCGGGCTCATTTAGTAGCTTGGGATCAAATGTATAAACCCAAAGTTAGAGGTGGTTTGGGAATAATTAACCTTCGACTCCAAAATGAAGCTTATATTCATAAACTGGCGTGGAAGGTGTTAACTAAGAAAGATGATTTATGGGTTAAGATTTTAGTAGCCAAGTATGGTAGAGGTCAAGACTTAAGGAGAGGTATAAAGGCAAAATCATATGACTCTAAACTTTGGCGTGATCTTGCTAAATGTTGGAGTAATTTCCTTGCTGGTCTTAGATGGGAAATAGCAGATGGTTCTGAAGTAAAGCTTTGGACTGATAACTGGTTGGGATGGGAGAAAAATTTGCAGCAGTTGTCGAGCAATCAGGTGCCGTGGGAGGAGAGTCAGAAATCAATTGCAGATTACATGGTGGATGATGGTTTCCGTCTTGAAGTTGTTCATCAATTTCTGGAGTCAGATTTGGCTGATGCAGTAACAAATCATCTCAGGCTTATTCCAAGGAATGGGGAGGATAGATTAGTTTGGATCAATAATCATCACTCAACTTCTTTGGTTAAGGTCGCTTATTGTAATCTTATGAACTTACCAGCAGATGTTCACACTAGCTTATGGAAAAAAGTTTGGTCGTGGAATGGACCAGAACGAGTGAAAGTGTTTATGTGGATGACTTTGCTTGCTAAACTTTCAATGCGCAGCAGAACCAGTAAGTGGAGCGGAGGTTCAAATGTCTGTCCCAGTTGTCCAAATCATGAGGAAACTATTATTTATGTTCTTCGTGATTGTAGACATGCTAGGAAAATTTGGCAATCTTGGTTTACAGGTTCGATACCCAATTCCTTTATGAATTCGAATTTGCAGGATTGGTTGACTTTAAATATCGATAACATGTGGTCCTCCAATAAAGTGAAGGACTGGAGGGATATTTTCTTTACTACTTGTTGGTTTTTGTGGAAGTGGAGAAATTTGGAGATCCATGAAGATCATTTCTGTCATGATGAGCAATCACAGGCTTCAATTTGGATGTTTGTCCAACAGATTCTGCAAGCCCGAATTTATCAGCGCCGTGGTGATTCCAACGATAGCGTTTGGACAGCCCCCAAGCAAGGGTGGGTTAAGTTGAATTGTGATGGAGCTTCTTCTAGTGGCATGAAAAAAGCTAGTTGTGGTGGTATATTAAGAGATAACAGTGGATCCTTTTTGGGAAGCTTCTATTGTAATTTAGGTTCCTGCAATCCTCTTGATGCAGAATTATGGGGATTACTGAAAGGTTTGGAACTGCTTTGGGGAACAGGATTAAAAAGAATAGAGCTAGAATGTGATTCTAGCCAAGCCATCCAGATGTTAAAGGAGCAGCATGAAGATCCTAGGGACTCTCAAGTCACTAGCAGATTGAGATTATGGTTAAAAGCAGATTGGACTATTCATCTTGTTCATACCAAGAGAGAAAACAACAAATGTGCTCATTGGTTAGCTAAAGCTGGGCAGACTAATAATCTCCATTTCAGGATTTTTAAAGATCCTCCTCCTGAGTTGATGAAACTTATAGTTGCTGATGCTAGAAATATGTCTAGCTTGTTAGTTTCTGATTTGTAATTTCTTTCTGTTTCTGGGGCTTAGCCCCTCTTTATTTACAAAAAAATAAAATAAATAATTAAGATAAAGCTAAAGTCAAGAAAAGTGCCAAAAGAAAAAAAAAAATTAATTGATTACGTAATATCTTAATGATCAATAAACAACTATAATTAAATCAATATAATAAATAAAGGAAAGTTTACGATAAAAAACATGATAATCAAATTTTTTTGAAATACTTTCAATTTTTTGTTTAAATGTCAAATATTTGATGTGGGTACTGGGTTATATGTTAAATGGGTTATAAATTTGATTTAGATAAAGAAATTTCAAATCATCCATTAAAAGCTTTATTAAATTTATTTCTCCCAAACTCTCATAATTGTAGCAAGTGAAATTTAAACTGATTTCCTTAATAACTTGCCCCAATTCACATCACAATTAATTTATTATAAACTATTTAAAATATAATAAGTTATTAAGCGAATACCTATATAGTATCTTAAAAATAAGCCAAAAAGATTGAAGTCAAATCAAATCTAATAATTAAAGCTTCAATCTTTAAGTATTTTACAACTCCATTGTTAAATTTGTACTGGTTGAATTATGAATAAATAATTTAAACCTGACTACCAAAAAACATAAAAATAATTGAAACCTTTCATGAAACACAATTAAGTTTAAATAAGATATGAGATTATTCATTCTTTATTGTATTAACCATTAAAAAATAATCAAATTAATATATTAAAATATAAATTTTTTTCCAAATTTATTAAAATGAAATAATTTTGTAATTTTTTCAATACGGTGAAGCTTTTAATTTTCTTTAAAAAATTCACATTAAACCTTTACACAAGTAATATAAAGTCATCAAAAATATATAAAAAAACATATTGCGTGTTTATTGAAAAAAAATTAGGGAAGTATATTATCCGAGAAAAAAAATGCCAAGCGATGCATATAATGCATTAGGACAAAATTCAAGGGTAACCACGGTAGGACATCCTTTATCAATTCTTGGTGGGACTTTTCATTGTTTTACCTTTTTTTAATTGATTATCCTAAAATTAAGATAAAGCTAAAGTCAAGAAAAGTGCCAAAAGATAAAAATAAAATAAATAAATAAGATTAATTGATTACGTAATATCTTAATGATCAATAAACAACTATAATTAAATCAATATAATAAATAAAGGAAAGTTTACGATAAAAAACATGATAATCAAATTTTTTTGAAATACTTTCAATTTTTTGTTTAAATGTCAAATATCTTGATGTGGGTACTGGGTTACAAATCATCCATTAAAAGCTTTATTAAATTTATTTCTCCCAAACTCTCATAATTGTAGCAAGTGAAATTTAAACTGAATTCCTTAATAACTTGCCCCAATTCACATCACAATTAATTTATTATAAACTATTTAAGATATAATAAGTTATTAAGCGAATACCTATATAGTATCTTAAAAATAAGCCAAAAAGATTGAAGTCAAATCAAATCTAATAATTAAAGCTTCAATCTTTAAGTATTTTACAACTCCATTGTTAAATTTGTACTGGTTGAATTATGAATAAATAATTTAAACCTGACTACCAAAAAAATAAAAATAATTGAAACCTTTCATGAAACACAATTAAGTTTAAATAAGATATGAGATTATTCATTCTTTATTGTATTAACCATTAAAAAAATAATCAAATTAATATATTAAAATATAAATTTTTTTCCAAATTTATTAAAATTAAATAATTTTGTAATTTTTTCAATACGGTGAAGCTTTTAATTTTCTTTAAAAAATTCAAATTAAACCTTTACACAAGTAATATAAAGTCATCAAAAATATATAAAAAAACATATTGCGTGTTTATTGAAAAAAAATTAGGGAAGTATATTATCCGAGAAAAAAAATGCCAAGCGATGCATATAATGCATTAGGACAAAATTCAAGGGTAACCACGGTAGGACATCCTTTATCAATTCTTGGTGGCAGACTTTTCATTGTTTTACCTTTTAAAAAAAATTATAAGACCATAGATAAAATTAATGATAAAAATATCCTAAAATTAAGATAAAGCTAAACATATAAAAAATTATCTCCCAAAATTAAGAAAAATTTCAAAATATAAAAAAATAAATTAAAAAAATATAAGATTAATAGATTATCATCAATTAGCATAAAATTCTAAAGATGAATAAATAATTGGAAATCTTTTTTTTATGCCTACCACTTTCCAGGACCATTTGATCAGAATCTCAACTAACCTTTATTATTTTTCTCTCTTGATCTAATGGTGTTGGAGAGTGGTAGGCATAGGTAAGAAAAAAAAGTGTGTAGAATAATCTATCCCTTTACAATATATGAAAGGTAAAAGCACAGTTATAAAAATCGGCCCCATTGATTTCATTAGTTGACCCGTAAATTAGACCCCCAATTGGTTTCGTTTAGATCTTGAATGGGTTATGTATTTGATCCGGTATAAAATCAGTGAATTGAACCTGAACCAGGTTCAATCGGTATTGAACCGGTACTGGTTTTAGAAAGAAAAAAATAATTTAGGGGAATTTTAGACTAAATTCTTGAAAAATACCACTAATGAGATTCGAACCTAAACTATGTAGATTATAACTTTTAATACTTACTACTAATCTAACTCTAATTATTAGCAAAAATATTTCTAATTTTATATTTATTATGTATAATAAAAATATATTTATTATATTATTTATTATATTATATTATATATTTAATTCATGCGGTTGATTCAATAACCCATTGATTGAACCGGTGACTCATTAATCACGTATTTCAACCGAGTTGATGACCGGTTCGAGTTTGATAACACTAGGTAGGAGTATCACATGCTGCTCCTAAGGATTTTCTACCCCTGGTTATGTGAAATAAAATAATGGATAAAAAATTATATAAAGAATGAATAGTATCATTTTTATGATTAATCAAGATTATTTGGACAAACACTAAAATAAATTCATGGATAATATGTAATTAAGTAAATAGTTCAATTTTATAGTTAACTAAAAATGTATGATATTCTTCCCCTGGAAAAGGGTATGTCGACTAATATAAAATAGAATGATATAATTAGGAAGAGCATACCAAATTATCATTTATCAGTCTTTTTTTTTTTTTGGTAATCTATTTATCAGTCTTTTAATATACATATTGATTTCACAATTTTTATTAAAATGTGGTAAAATGTTAAAGGCTTTCAAAAAATGCTATTTCAAATAGTTGCTTTAGCAATTTGATCCAGATAAAAGCTAACCATTTCCTCAAAAATATTTATTCAAGAATCAAACTTTTAACCTTCGGGTCGAAAGGCCACTTTTAACTGGTGCGACTATATAAAATGATATTTAAAATATAAGATGGTTTCTAATATGAGATACGTTATTCTACCTACTTTTTTTTCTGCCTACTTTTGTCTACTACTTTAAAACACCGTTAGATCAGAATTTAAAGAGGAGAGAGAAAAATAAATGTTAATTAAGATTATGATCTAACGGTGTTTTAGAGTGATAGGCAAAGATAGGCAGAAAAAAAAGGTAGGTAAAATAACTCATCCCTTCTAATATATACAATTTTACATGTCCAATATAATAGCCCTAGCCTAATTAATTAGTAAATTACATGTAATCAAATAATTAAGCATGTATTAGTGAGTAAAATTAAGTATAGGACCTATTGAAGTGAATTGGGGTCACTTTTGAGGTAAAAAGTGTACTCAGTAAAAATTAAGGGGTATAAATGGGTGTAGCCAAAAGTACCCAAAATATAAAAATAAAAGCGAAAATATTCCTAGAATAATATTCCAGACTTTTGGGTAAAGTTTGATAATTAATGGAGTTGAATAGATAGATGAGCTAATACCCACTTTATTCCACTTAACCAAAGTTAAGTGATAAAAGAAACCAAAAACCCATTTCCCCCCATACACTGTCGACCAAAAAAACAGAAAGGGAGAGGAGGAGAAGTGAGGGAAAAGAGGGAAACCCTAGCTCTCTTGATTCTTCATCATTTTTTGTGATTCAACAACCAAAACCACTCCAAATTCTTCTCTCTTCTTGAATCCTAGCTTGGTTCTTAGTGAGGTGTAGTGTGGTGTGAGATTTCTTTCTCCAAAGTTTCGACCCATATGGAAAGTTGAGAGATTTGTGGGCTTCTACTTCCATGGAAGCTTGAGGAGCAACCAATCCTTGTTGTGTGATCCATTGGTGGTAAGTTTCCACTCTCTTTCACTTAATCCTTTGAGATTTTCATGAGTTAGGGTTTTGAGGAATAGTGTTTTGTGGGTTGTATGTGTTGGAGATTGATTTAAGCTTAGGTCCTTTGTAAATGTGGTTACTAATGAGAGATAAACGGTAGGAATGAGATTAGATAACCATTTAATTATTGTCCATGTATTAGAAAAATTATGTTAAGTGTTGATTTTCTAGTATTGTAATACATGGTTTGGTTGGTTGTTGATTATGCCTTTGTGATGTCTAGGATTGAGGCATTTGGACCAACCGTGAGTGATCAACCGTTGGAGCAAGCTATGGAGCTTGATTAGCTCTTTGGAATAGGTAAGCTCATGTTAAGTTATAATGTAGAGTTGTTGTGGTATTGATGGATATCTAAATATTCATTGGATTGCATGATTGATGCTGTGACACCTTGATGTAGGTGTGTACTCGGCAAGTTAAAATTGAAATCAAAGTTGACTGGTTGTAGAACCTATTGGTGGTGAACAAAGGTTGAACGGAAGCTTTGAGGCAAGCCTTTGCTTGGGTGTAATTCCCTTGATTGTTCCACCAAGCCCTGAAAGGGTAGTGGTAGTGATAGTGTATATAAATGTAATGAAATAGTTTAATGCTTTGTTATACGTATGTGTATGCTTTGGTGTGGCATAGGATGGTGTTTCCCTATGTTGGTATGTTGCATGACGATGCGTAAATCATACTTGGTAGTTTAGCTGGCCAGTATGACTATTTGCATCTGAGTATCCTTAGGACAGCTTGAGAGCTCGAGGGATTTCTCCTGGAGATGTTTGTTTACACATTGCATAGATATGTATTTATTGCATTATTATTGTTATTGCTATTACACTGTTTTTGGAACTATAGGGTGGAGAGATGCTCCAAGGACCCCTGATTTACTGGATATATTCGTATATCTCACCCCGTGTTGTGGGGACCCCCTTTCAGGTAAAGATGCTGCAGGAGCCACTAGTGGCAAGTGGCCTTATTTGGATTAGTAGTGATACATGAAGATGTTGTCTTTTGAGATTATACATGTTATTTTGTAGTTTACATGTATAGGATTGTTCATTGATAGATGTATATCCTGTTTTATTTGAATGGACTTAGTCTATGCTCATGCCTTTGGTTATCTCTTTTGTGGATGGGAGCCAAGGGGATGATCATAGTAATTTGTAAGCTAAGTTCCCTGATTTGTAATGAAGATATGTTGTAAATGATGCTTACTTTAAGTTAAATGTATGTATGCACTTTATGTATTGGACTTGTTGTGCTGGAAACTTAATTAGGTACCTAGTGATAAATTGGGAAACGTTGCGAAAATAAAGGAGATGCTGCCCAATTTTAGTCTAATCCATGGGGAGAGGTTGAAGAAGTACTAGGAATAAGCTTGGAAGCATGGACATGTGAGGCTTGTCAAATGGGATTCACTTCCCCTGGGTTTAGAATTGAAAAATGAGCGTGTGTAGAGTTCCTGGCAGCGCGCTTAAGCGCCCTGCTGCCCCTGTGAGAGACATTGCTTTCTGCCGTCGCGGGCTTTAGCGCCCAAAATGGGGGCTTTAGCGCCCAGGTAGCGCGCTTAAGCGCCCTGGTTCGCGCTTAAGCGCCCTTAGCAGCTAAAAACGAGTTTTCTCTCTGCCGGTGGGCGCTTTAGCGCCCGATAGCGCGCGCGGCCTGTGTCCAATATAAACATATATTGTTATAATTGTCATAACTTGAGCTACAAGGCTCCAAATGAGGCGCGGTTCGAAACCACGCGTAGCTAATGAAGAGAGGAAGACATTTAATAACCTTTGGTCTAATATAATAAGAGTATGATGTTAAGCTTAATTTATTTTATTCCGCAATGTAATATGGTTATGATCACGCAATTGGGCATTATAAATTCGGCATGTTTTAAAAAGAAAAATTTAACCGGATTTTAATTGAACCCATGTGATTGTAACTGCGCTTAATATCATAATGCAATGTTAACAAACCGGTTGTAGAACGGGGTGTTAAATCCAACTGGGAGAAAATAAAAGAGAAAAAAGTGCAAAGTCATTCATATGTTAAGGTCATTAAAAATAGTGAAAACTAATTTTCCTTTTTGTACTATGAATCACAAAATTTTATTTATCAGAGATAGACAAAGCAGAAAAACCCATATAACTCATAAACTCTATTGTTCAACATAGAAGGAAACAACCGCGTTAACTGGTTTCTCACTTTCCACAACTACAACATTATTTGACACGTTGGTCACAGAATGTGCCAAAAACTTGGGTTCCTCTTGTGAGTAAAATGAATATTGAAAATGACTAATCCGATTAGGGAATACCAAAACATTTGAAAAATCAGCCACCCACTTTGAGCCATCTCCAGCCACAGTTAACTTCCCAACCGTTGATCTCAAGCTCATGCCAATCACATTGTTCCTGTCAATCACCACTTGATCAGTGTTACTGAATTGTCCATCAAGAGTTACAATTGGAACCTTATTATTGGGGTTTCCACTGAACATATTATCAACTATATTCAGACCAGAAAGTTGTCCTTTAATTGACTTCAAAACAATATTAGCATCTCCCAAGAAAAAACCATTAGTGATGTGAACTTGAACAGGATCCTCCATGACAATACCTGTGTAGTCCATGTAACAATTGTCAATTCTAGTTTGTGAATTTCCTGGTAACTTGACCAAAATGCCTATGCCACCAAAACCTGTTGCTTTGTTATAACAATGTACCCCTGTGATCATGTTAGCTTGTCCCCTAAGAACAATCCCAATGGCTGCAGAGAAAATTGCAACATCTGTGATTGCATTGTCATTGCTAGCAAGATCAATAGCAGATCCTGAGAACTCCCTCTCCTTATGTCTCCACCAACTGTTGAGTGTTGCCCAAGGAAACTGCTTGATATGAATGTCTCATGGCCATGTTGAACTAGAACTCCTTCTGTGGTGAAATGGAGGAAGAAGCAATTGTTAATCCTGATTCTAGCAGAATCAACAATGAAGATCCCTCCACCCCTGTAGCTTGAATCGAATAAGATATCTCGAAAGGTGATGTCTTCATAGTAAATCCCAGTAGTTTGCTGAAGTTTCTTGCTGTTGAAGCCATTATGATGGTTGGATGCTGTTTTTTGTAGCTTTTGAGAATTTGATGCCCATAACTCAACGAGATGCCTATCAGTAGGAAATGTATGAGAAGCTCTCAAGGCTCCTCCTTTTACTTGATCAATCATTCATGTACAAGTTGAGGGTCCATTAAAAAGCACATTGCCTCTCTCACTGCCTTGCTGTTATTGATGTAGTGATCACAATCCAAATTCAACATGAATGGTGCATTTGTAAGCACAGCAGAAACTCGAACATTTTGATGATAGACAACAAGAAAAGAGTTATAAGCATGTTTCTAATATCCTGGTCCTGCAGGACAGCAGGAATTAAACAACCCAACATCAAGTTTGTGTGCTTACCAAAGCATTCATGGCACCAGCTTTCTTGGGGTGTGGATAGCCAGGACGTTTTTCTCGTGAAATATACACAAGTCATGGCAGTTCCTTGCCTTCCACATCCAGTGTTCCAGCATTTCTTAAATATACCTGTAAAGTCCACGTACCATATCAGTTGAGGCCAATTATTCCTCACACTAATTTCTTCATTTTATTGACACTAACTTGATTTTCGAATAAGAAAATGTAGTTTATGGATTACTAACATCATCCTGACCAAAAAAACCAATCTCCGACTAATGAGGGCAGAGATGAGGAAAATCCTTGTATCTTATCCTCCTATATTTGCAATGAGGATGTTTCTCAGATTCACACCTTGTGACTTTTCAGTCAGAAGGGAACAGATTTATCACTGACAAATTGAAGAACAATTGTAACGAATGGACACCACATTTTCCTTTCCCCTATTCCCTTAGAAGTTAGAACCAAGGGGGAGGGTGCCTAATGCAATGGCTATTCACATTCCATAAATGCAAGGTGTTTCTATTCTGTTTTGTTTGTTTCCTTAATGATAAGATAGTGTTAAGTATATAAAAGAAGAACTAACTGGAGAATACAATAGCCAAACCTGAATAATTCCTGGATGACACGAGTGTTGTTACCTGGCCATGGAGTTCCATCCTGCATCACCCACCCCTCCGCTGGTTTCTTCAGTGCCTTTGCCACCAAAGCATTAATTTTAACTTTAAATTCTTCATATTCTGTTTGCAATGAAGCAAATACACAATAATTACCATATGTCAGAATAGATATTAAGACAAGAAAAACAAAAACATAAAGATCATGTTTCTTGTCCTATCTAATGTATCACACCTTCATAGTCCTTCGTCCATTCACAAATGTGGGATGCACCTTATCCTTCAAGTAATCAATTTTTTGAGAAAAATAGAACTCAGGAGCCCTTGGTTCTATATTGAACTTTTTGCAAAATGGAACCCATCTTCTGTCAAATTCAGTAGTTTCTGCCAATGAATCAAACAAAAGCATAGATGCACCATCATCTGATGCATAGCAGCATACCTTCTCAACTGGATAGTCAACAAGAAGGATTGACAGAACAGTGTTTGCTGTTATGATAGGTGGTTCCTTCAAAGTGCAATGCAAGAGATCACTTACAGGTAGTCATCATCTTCACCTTGGTCTTCTTTTCCATCTTCTTTGTTCAATAGAGATCACTTACAGGTAGTCATCATTCTTGTTTACAGAGCAGATGGGAAGAGTATAGGAGAAGAGGGTTTATAACAAATGATGGGTTGAGAGTAAAACATCAGAGTCATGTGTGTGGATGTAAGAGTGTGCACCAAACTGTCAAGAAAGACTATTGAAGGCTAAAATGTATGATTAGTGTATGGACATAAAATTGTTTGATTAGTGTATGGACTAATATGCAATTGTATGTATGATGTGACGTGTATGGACCAATATGATTAATTATCACATTCATTCAATTGACGGATAATCTTTGTAAACAAGAATGAACTGAAGAAGATAGATACCTTGATCGGTAATGGGCAGCATTACCGTAGAAGGAGCCTCCTCTGTTCGTATTGGCCAACATTGAAATTGAAGAAAGACAAGATGGAAACCCTTTTTCTGCACTGAGAAAAAATTAGGGCAATCTAATTCCTCAGAATTAAAATTGACTGGTTTGGTGAATGAATTGCAAATTACAACTCTATCCCAAAACAAATCACCTCTTTCTTCTGCTTTTCTAAATTCTAACCATCCCACACACCTTTATTGTTTGGATCGTTGAGGCTGTGTAAAGACACGGTTAGCATATTGGAAAACACATTGTAACCTTGTGTTGAGGCCAAGAGCACACACAATGGCTGCCAAAAGAACCATTGAATTGAAACCTGCTGCAGCAGGTTCTGGAGGATTAATGCATGGTTTGCTTATTATAAGTTGTGGAGTTGTGCCTCTAAAAGGACATGTGATTATGATTGCTCTTTTTTTTTGTGGTGTGATCTTTCATTTAACAATTAGTAACATTTCTTTTTATATATATATATTTTTGTTATCTTTTTTGAATTTTCTACTCCGAAGTTAAACAATATAAGGTAAAAATGTTGGGAAATTTATATGTTATGTTATAGGAAAAGAAAATCATTTTCCTAGTGATACTTCGATTTTTGAGCCCTTCTTTTTTAAAAAAAAAAAAAAATTGTGGGCACCACCAAACTCATGAGTCTATAGGAAATGTTGCTTTTTTCCGGTAACATGAGGGAAGTAAACCCCAAAAATGTTTTGGTCTCAAATGAACAATTTTTGCCAGAAAAAGAGAGGCAAATTGTCCCTTTACAGTATACCTTCTAAATTGATATTAATTTTAGGGTCAAAATTTCACAGCATTCAGATTAGTATTCCCTTCAAATTGGGGTGAAAATTTTAAGAACGAGCTTTTTGAACAAATATTTGTAGATCATCTTGAATTTGATATATGGCATACTCGGCGAAAATGCATTCTCATATATATAGACTAAGACTTTTTCAATCCATAGGAAAGAGCTGTAGGAGAGAATACTTACAGCTAGTCAACGGTGATTTCAATATGATAATATGCAAGATTTATTATATAAGGCAAATCACAATGGATCACAATATTTATAGTATATTTCAAAATATGAGATCCAAGATTACAATGCAAATCACAATGGATCACAATATTTACAATATATTTCAAAATATGAGATCCAAGATTACAAGGCAAATCATGATAATCAAAATCTAATAATTGGAGTGAGCAGAGCAACAGGGGTATTCATCATAACCCCATAGTGAAGATAAGGGTGATACTGCTGAACCATCGGGGTAATAATTACAGGACATTCAGGAAAAACTCTTGCTTGTTCTTCAGATTGGTTCCACGGCAAAGAATTGGTAATGGAAAATTTATAACCCTTGTGCATGATCAATGCCAGCAATCGAGCAGTATTTTTGGCATCGTCAAGTCCAGAATGAGCACGACCCTCCCATTCCAATCCAGATATCTCAACAGCCTTCTTTAGATTGCACCTCATATCACCAAATACCTCATGGAAAGGAACCCTTAAGTTGATCCACCAGTTGAAATAAGCAGGCTTTGGTATCTTCTTGAATTTGCATTCAGATTCAAGCATTACTTCACAATCACAGTTAGACCATGTGACAACAGCAAAGTTGGAGTTCTTTATTCCACTGGTTTCAAGCCATTCATCATGCATGAGTAGAGCCTCAAACAACGTAACTCCACTGTCAACCTGATGTTGTTGTATACCGGTCAAATCTTTGCAGAAATCAGTCAAAATCTGATTATGTGTAGGTCTCACAAATGTCCGAAAGCATGCTTCTATTTGACCAGTGACACCACTCACTATGACTGATGGAAACTCAATTATCTCTTGAGGGTGAGGTGTTTTATCCTTGTCACAAGTAGCCTCAAAGTCTATGACCACAAAATAATCAAAGACCTGAGGAACCTTGGGTGACTTAAGATGACATGTTGTCTCAGTGCTGGTACTGCCATCATTGGAAGATGACTCAAGAAAGCCGAAACGAGGACCACGTCTCACCTCTGCGAACGCTTCGATGCTGCCATCATTGGAAGACGACTCAAGAAAGCCGCAACGAGGACCACGTCTCACCTTTGCGAACGCTCCGATTGAACTCTGCTTTCGCTGCTGAAGTTTATAATGTTGTCGATTGCTCCGGAGAAGACTGTGCTCCATATTTTTTAACAGAAAGAAAAATAGATGGAAGAAGAAGAACAAGGATTCATTCATGCATACCCCCACCGATCAAGTCAATCCTATTTATAACGTGCAAGGAAATACTAACAATCAATATACAAGATTTTATAAGATATTAAAAAGATTTAAAAAAAGAAACAAATCACAAATACAGAAATATAAAAACTATTCTTAAAAGATGATCTTTCAGGATATTTTAAATTGTTTAAATATATAACTAAAAACATCCTCATATTTTTTTGATTTAAGGACCACGTTGTTTGATATTTTTTTTATTGAAATTAATATGGCTGAAGATAAAGTTAAAGATAAAAATAACCAACAATTAAGATAAAACTAAGTTATAAATAAATGATGATAGCTTTTTTCCCTAAAATTAAGCAACATTTCAGAAGATAAAAAAAAATAAAGTTAAGAAAAGATAAGATTAACTGATTAAAGAAAAGAAAAAAAAATTACAATCAATTAGAGTATAAAATTCTAAAGATTAATAATTGATTGCAATAAAATTAATATAATAAGTAAAGGATAAATTATTATAAAAAACTCATCAATTAATTAAATTCAAAACATATTCAAATCCAAGGGCAACCATTAATAAAACATCCTTTATCAACTATCGGTTGCAGATTCTACATTGTTTGACCTTTTCCAAAAAATAAAAATAAGATTAAAGATAAAGTTAATGATAAAAATATCCTAAAATTAAGATAAAGCTAAAGTCAAGAAAAGTGCCAAAAGATAAAAATAAAATAAAAAAATAAGATTAATTGATTACGTAATATCTTAATGATCAATAAACAACTATAATTAAATCAATATAATAAATAAAGGAAAGTTTACGATAAAAAACATGATAATCAAATTTTTTTGAAATACTTTCAATTTTTTGTTTAAATGTCAAATATCTTGATGTGGGTACTGGGTTATATGTTAAATGGGTTATAAATTTGATTTAGATAAAGAAATTTCAAATCATCC
Organism: Gastrolobium bilobum; assembly: GCF_033153095.1. Taxonomy (NCBI): domain Eukaryota; kingdom Viridiplantae; phylum Streptophyta; class Magnoliopsida; order Fabales; family Fabaceae; genus Gastrolobium; species Gastrolobium bilobum. Next base: position 26,916 of record NW_026899074.1, read on the forward strand.
ATTAAAAGCTTTATTAAATTTATTTCTCCCAAACTCTCATAATTGTAGCAAGTGAAATTTAAACTGAATTCCTTAATAACTTTGCCCAATTCACATCACAATTAATTTATTATAAACTATTTAAGATATAATAAGTTATTAAGCGAATACCTATATAGTATCTTAAAAATAAGCCAAAAAGATTGAAGTCAAATCAAATCTAATAATTAAAGCTTCAATCTTTAAGTATTTTACAACTCCATTGTTAAATTTGTACTGGTTGAATTATGAATAAATAATTTAAACCTGACTACCAAAAAAATAAAAATAATTGAAACCTTTCATGAAACACAATTAAGTTTAAATAAGATATGAGATTATTCATTCTTTATTGTATTAACCATTAAAAAAATAATCAAATTAATATATTAAAATATAAATTTTTTTCCAAATTTATTAAAATTAAATAATTTTGTAATTTTTTCAATACGGTGAAGCTTTTAATTTTCTTTAAAAAATTCAAATTAAACCTTTACACAAGTAATATAAAGTCATCAAAAATATATAAAAAAACATATTGCGTGTTTATTGAAAAAAAATTAGGGAAGTATATTATCCGAGAAAAAAAATGCCAAGCGATGCATATAATGCATTAGGACAAAATTCAAGGGTAACCACGGTAGGACATCCTTTATCAATTCTTGGTGGCAGACTTTTCATTGTTTTACCTTTTAAAAAAAATTATAAGACCATAGATAAAATTAATGATAAAAATATCCTAAAATTAAGATAAAGCACATATAAAAAATTATCTCCCAAAATTAAGAAAAATTTCAAAATATAAAAAAATAAATTAAAAAAATATAAGATTAATAGATTATCATCAATTAGCATAAAATTCTAAAGATGAATAAATAATTGGAAATCTTTTTTTTATGCCTACCACTTTCCAGGACCATTAGATCAGAATCTCAACTAACCTTTATTATTTTTCTCTCCTGATCTAATGGTGTTGGAGAGTGGTAGGCATAGGTAAGAAAAAAAAGTGTGTAGAATAATCTATCCCTTTACAATATATGAAAGGTAAAAGCACAGTTATAAAAATCGGCCCCATTGATTTCATTAGTTGACCCGTAAATTAGACCCCCAATTGGTTTCGTTTAGATCTTGAATGGGTTATGTATTTGATCCGGTATAAAATCAGTGAATTGAACCTGAACCAGGTTCAATCGGTATTGAACCGGTACTGGTTTTAGAAAGAAAAAAATAATTTAGGGGAATTTTAGACTATTCTTGAAAAATACCACTAATGAGATTCGAACCTAAACTATGTAGATTATAACTTTTAATACTTACTACTAATCTAACTCTAATTATTAGCAAAAATATTTCTAATTTTATATTTATTATGTATAATAAAAATATATTTATTATATTATATTATATATTTAATTCATGCGGTTGATTCAATAACCCATTGATTGAACCGGTGACTCATTAATCACGTATTTCAACCGAGTTGATGACCGGTTCGAGTTTGATAACACTAGGTAGGAGTATCACATGCTGCTCCTAAGGATTTTCTACCCCTGGTTATGTGAAATAAAATAATGGATAAAAAATTATATAAAGAATGAATAGTATCATTTTTATGATTAATCAAGATTATTTGGACAAACACTAAAATAAATTCATGGATAATATGTAATTAAGTAAATAGTTCAATTTTATAGTTAACTAAAAATGTATGATATTCTTCCCCTGGAAAAGGGTATGTCGACTAATATAAAATAGAATGATATAATTAGGAAGAGCATACCAAATTATCATTTATCAGTCTTTTTTTTTTTTTTGGTAATCTATTTATCAGTCTTTTAATATACATATTGATTTCACAATTTTTATTAAAATGTGGTAAAATGTTAAAGGCTTTCAAAAAATGCTATTTCAAATAGTTGCTTTAGCAATTTGATCCAGATAAAGGCTAACCATTTCCTCAAAAATATTTATTCAAGAATCAAACTTTTAACCTTCGGGTCGAAAGGCCACTTTTAACTGGTGCGACTATATAAAATGATATTTAAAATATAAGATGGTTTCTAATATGAGATACGTTATTCTACCTACTTTTTTTTCTGCCTACTTTTGTCTACTACTTTAAAACACCGTTAGATCAGAATTTAAAGAGGAGAGAGAAAAATAAATGTTAATTAAGATTATGATCTAACGGTGTTTTAGAGTGATAGGCAAAGATAGGCAGAAAAAAAGGTAGGTAAAATAACTCATCCTTCTAATATATACAATTTTACATGTCCAATATAATAGCCCTAGCCTAATTAATTAGTAAATTACATGTAATCAAATAATTAAGCATGTATTAGTGAGTAAAATTAAGTATAGGACCTATTGAAGTGAATTGGGGTCACTTTTGAGGTAAAAAGTGTACTCAGTAAAAATTAAGGGGTATAAATGGGTGTAGCCAAAAGTACCCAAAATATAAAAATAAAAGCGAAAATATTCCTAGAATAATATTCCAGACTTTTGGGTAAAGTTTGATAATTAATGGAGTTGAATAGATAGATGAGCTAATACCCACTTTATTCCACTTAACCAAAGTTAAGTGATAAAAGAAACCAAAAACCCATTTCCCCCCATACACTGTCGACCAAAAAAACAGAAAGGGAGAGGAGGAGAAGTGAGGGAAAAGAGGGAAACCCTAGCTCTCTTGATTCTTCATCATTTTTTGTGATTCAACAACCAAAACCACTCCAAATTCTTCTCTCTTCTTGAATCCTAGCTTGGTTCTTAGTGAGGTGTAGTGTGGTGTGAGATTTCTTTCTCCAAAGTTTCGACCCATATGGAAAGTTGAGAGATTTGTGGGCTTCTACTTCCATGGAAGCTTGAGGAGCAACCAATCCTTGTTGTGTGATCCATTGGTGGTAAGTTTCCACTCTCTTTCACTTAATCCTTTGAGATTTTCATGAGTTAGGGTTTTGAGGAATAGTGTTTTGTGGGTTGTATGTGTTGGAGATTGATTTAAGCTTAGGTCCTTTGTAAATGTGGTTACTAATGAGAGATAAACGGTAGGAATGAGATTAGATAACCATTTAATTATTGTCCATTTATTAGAAAAATTATGTTAAGTGTTGATTTTCTAGTATTGTAATACATGGTTTGGTTGGTTGTTGATTATGCCTTTGTGATGTCTAGGATTGAGGCATTTGGACCAACCGTGAGTGATCAACCGTTGGAGCAAGCTATGGAGCTTGATTAACTCTTTGGAATAGGTAAGCTCATGTTAAGTTATAATGTAGAGTTGTTGTGGTATTGATGGATATCTAAATATTCATTGGATTGCATGATTGATGCTGTGACACCTTGATGTAGGTGTGTACTCGGCAAGTTAAAATTGAAATCAAAGTTGACTGGTTGTAGAACCTATTGGTGGTGAACAAAGGTTGAACGGAAGCTTTGAGGCAAGCCTTTGGACCTTGGGTGTAATTCCCTTGATTGTTCCACCAAGCCCTGAAAGGGTAGTGGTAGTGATAGTGTATATAAATGTAATGAAATAGTTTAATGCTTTGTTATACGTATGTGTATGCTTTGGTGTGGCATAGGATGGTGTTTCCCTATGTTGGTATGTTGCATGACGATGCGTAAATCATACTTGGTAGTTTAGCTGGCCAGTATGACTATTTGCATCTGAGTATCCTTAGGACAGCTTGAGAGCTCGAGGGATTTCTCCTGGAGATGTTTGTTTACACATTGCATAGATATGTATTTATTGCATTATTATTGTTATTGCTATTACACTGTTTTTGGAACTATAGGGTGGAGAGATGCTCCAAGGACCCCTGATTTACTGGATATATTCGTATATCTCACCCCGTGTTGTGGGGACCCCCTTTCAGGTAAAGATGCTGCAGGAGCCACTAGTGGCAAGTGGCCTTATTTGGATTAGTAGTGATACATGAAGATGCTGTCTTTTGAGATTATACATGTTATTTTGTAGTTTACATGTATAGGATTGTTCATTGATAGATGTATATCCTGTTTTATTTGAATGGACTTAGTCTATGCTCATGCCTTTGGTTATCTCTTTTGTGGATGGGAGCCAAGGGGATGATCATAGTAATTTGTAAGCTAAGTTCCCTGATTTGTAATGAAGATATGTTGTAAATGATGCTTACTTTAAGTTAAATGTATGTATGCACTTACGTTGCGAAAATAAAGGAGATGCTGCCCAATTTTAGTCTAATCCATGGGGAGAGGTTGAAGAAGTACTAGGAATAAGCTTGGAAGCATGGACATGTGAGGCTTGTCAAATGGGATTCACTTCCCCTGGGTTTAGAATTGAAAAATGAGCGTGTGTAGAGTTCCTGGCAGCGCGCTTAAGCGCCCTAGAGCGCGCTTAAGCGCCCTGCTGCCCCTGTGAGAGACATTGGTTTCTGCCGTCGCGGGCTTTAGCGCCCAAAATGGGGGCTTTAGCGCCCAGGTAGCGCGCTTAAGCGCCCTGGTTCGCGCTTAAGCGCCCTTAGCAGCTAAAAACGAGTTTTCTCTCTGCCGGCCGGGGCGCTTTAGCGCCCGATAGCGCGCGCGGCCTGTGTCCAATATAAACATGTATTGTTATAATTGTCATAACTTGAGCTACAGAGCTCCAAATGAGGCGCGGTTCGAAACCACGCGTAGCTAATGAAGAGAGGAAGACATTTAATAACCTTTGGTCTAATATAATAAGAGTATGATGTTAAGCTTAATTTATTTTATTCCGCAATGTAATATGGTTATGATCACGCAATTGGGCATTATAAATTCGGCATGTTTTAAAAAGAAAAATTTAACCGGATTTTAATTGAACCCATGTGATTGTAACTGCGCTTAATATCATAATGCGATGTTAACAAACCGGTTGTAGAACGGGGTGTTACATCCAACTGGGAGAAAATAAAAGAGAAAAAAGTGCAAAGTCATTCATATGTTAAGGTCATTAAAAATAGTGAAAACTAATTTTCCTTTTTGTACTATGAATCACAAAATTTTATTTATCAGAGATAGACAAAGCAGAAAAACCCATATAACTCATAAACTCTATTGTTCAACATAGAAGGAAACAACCGCGTTAACTGGTTTCTCACTTTCCACAACTACAACATTATTTGACACGTTGGTCACAGAATGTGCCAAAAACTTGGGTTCCTCTTGTGAGTAAAATGAATATTGAAAATGACTAATCCGATTAGGGAATACCAAAACATTTGAAAAATCAGCCACCCACTTTGAGCCATCTCCAGCCACAGTTAACTTCCCAACCGTTGATCTCAAGCTCATGCCAATCACATTGTTCCTGTCAATCACCACTTGATCAGTGTTACTGAATTGTCCATCAAGAGTTACAATTGGAACCTTATTATTGGGGTTTCCACTGAACATATTATCAACTATATTCAGACCAGAAAGTTGTCCTTTAATTGACTTCAAAACAATATTAGCATCTCCCAAGAAAAAACCATTAGTGATGTGAACTTGAACAGGATCCTCCATGACAATACCTGTGTAGTCCATGTAACAATTGTCAATTCTAGTTTGTGAATTTCCTGGTAACTTGACCAAAATGCCTATGCCACCAAAACCTGTTGCTTTGTTATAACAATGTACCCCTGTGATCATGTTAACTTGTCCCCTAAGAACAATCCCAATGGCTGCAGAGAAAATTGCAACATCTGTGATTGCATTGTCATTGCTAGCAAGATCAATAGCAGTTCCTGAGAACTCCCTCTCCTTATGTCTCCACCAACTGTTGAGTGTTGCCCAAGGAAACTGCTTGATATGAATGTCTCATGGCCATGTTGAACTAGAACTCCTTCTGTGGTGAAATGGAGGAAGAAGCAATTGTTAATCCTGATTCTAGCAGAATCAACAATGAAGATCCCTCCACCCCTGTAGCTTGAATCGAATAAGATATCTCGAAAGGTGATGTCTTCATAGTAAATCCCAGTAGTTTGCTGAAGTTTCTTGCTGTTGAAGCCATTATGATGGTTGGATGCTGTTTTTTGTAGCTTTTGAGAATTTGATGCCCATAACTCAACGAGATGCCTATCAGTAGGAAATGTATGAGAAGCTCTCAAGGCTCCTCCTTTTACTTGATCAATCATTCATGTACAAGTTGGGGGTCTATTAAAAAGCACATTGCCTCACTCACTGCCTTGCTGTTATTGATGTTGATCACAATCCAAATTCAACATGAATGGTGCATTTGTAAGCACAGCAGAAACTCGAACATTTTGATGATAGACAACAAGAAAAGAGTTATAAGCATGTTTCTAATATCCTGGTCCTGCAGGACAGCAGGAATTAAACAACCCAACATCAAGTTTGTGTGCTTACCAAAGCATTCATGGCACCAGCTTTCTTGGGGTGTGGATAGCCAGGACGTTTTTCTCGTGAAATATACACAAGTCATGGCAGTTCCTTGCCTTCCACATCCAGTGTATAACACCTCACAATTTTAAATCAAGTAATTAAAATATTAAGTGAGCAATCAAGTGATGGATTAGTGAAAATCCTAAAGATTAGGCCAAAATACAAAGAAAGGGCAAAACGGTAATTAGCCAACACGCAACCCTAGGAAGATAAAAATTGAGTAGAAGGTCTCAGATGGTAAAAATAACCCTGGAAATGGGTTCAGAACGAAAAATTGAGTGGACAGGCAAGTTTCAGAAAAATCAGTGAATAGTGTTTTTCGCGGGTAAAAATATCGCGGTACGATTGCACCGTAAAATGTGCCGATTGAGTTTTGAGCTCTAGGTTTCAAATATGAGTTGTAAATGGTTTTTTGAGTTAGGAAATATGATTTTGATGAAATTTGATGGAATTGAGTCATTTTGGGAAAAATTGATGAATAGTGATTTTCCGGTGTAAAAATACTGCGGTATAATTGTACCGATAAGCGTGAAAATTTTATCAGTATTTTTGGGAAACAAAAATATGACATGAACAAGATGCTAATGAAGCTACTAATAAATACAAATGACATGTTCATGCCCTAAGTCTAGCCTAGGCCACACGGCCAACAAAATGCAAAATATGAAGCGCTCCAGCGCTCACTCTGCGGGCCTCTTGCCCGAGGCTCCTGCTCCACTGCTACCTCCTGAAATAAATGCCCCGAGACGGGGTGAGATATACGAATATATCTCAGTAACCAAGAGGTTCTGGAGAAAACTCCACCCAATGGTTCACTTCGATGCATATCAATAGAATACAACAACCACTTTGAAAACGGGATATAGCAAGGGATTTAGAGAATGAGGAATATAAAGAAAACAAAATACGACGATACGGGATGGTAACCCCAATTCCACGTACGCCCTCGGCATATATAAGCCTATAGGTATCATCCAAGGTGTGTTCACAGAAACCACAACCATGATGCCCAAACCAACCAAAACGCCAAAGACATTCCTAGTGTGCTCCTACCCGGATCACACACCATGACACGCAGTCAACTGGAACTCCCTCCTGGAGACCTATCCAGCGGAAGTCCGAAAATGCCCGAAGGCTAATAAAACTGTCTACTGGCCAGAGACTCGGTACTGCAGTACCCATAGCAATAATGCATGCATGCTCATGTGTTCTATACTATTCATACACACTTCCTACCGTTGCCATCAACTGGCAAGGTGGAACAGAAAAGGGGAACAAGCCCCAGTACCAAGAGGTTACCTTAAATCGTGTTTCCACAAGCTCCGCAGCAGCTTATCCCTCAACTCGGTACACAGCGGAATGCCTACACAGAGGACATTCCCAATCACTCTCAGTTCAACCAATACATGTTAATTTATAATTATACATGCATTGAACCAATTACTTACCTCAATCCACTTGGTCCAAGACCAATGGCAACTCACTGAATCAAGATTCGGGATTCAAGTCGATGTACGGCAACCTATAAAATCACATACAACCATCAGTACGCGTCAAATAACGTCAAAACGTCAAAAATCACAAAATCTCCCCATCCACCCTTGATGGTTCGGCCAAATGAGTGTTAATTTGAGATTTATTTTTCTAAATTTTCTTTCCCATTTTATTATGCCTCATTAAGTTGTCAAGAGGCCAATTCAAGTGTCGTTTCGTCATTTTCGCGTCGAATTACATCAGAACGCGAAAACCGCAAAATCCCTCCTTCCTCCTTGAAGGTTCGGCCATCTATGTGTTATTTGGGGATTTATTTTTCTAAATTTTCTTTCTCATTTTAATACCCATCCTTGGGTTGCCATAAAGCCATTTCAAATGTCGTTTCGCTGTTTTACGTCTTTTAAGCATCGTTTCGCTAAATATTTCGCTTTGGGCTCATTTAGGTCTCTAAACACAATTTAATTTTCCCATTGATTCAAACACTTGCCAATCACAACACAACCCATCTAAGCACTATATAACTACACAAATCATCATCCAATTCATTTTTCAACATCAATTCCTCAATTTTTCCTCAAAGGTTCGAATCTTGCCCTATGACATTCCAAGGGATTTCCATTCAATTTTAATCATTCCAACCCTCATATAACCTATTATATCATCATATCATCATGCCACAATTTATCAAACAAGTCTCAACACCAAAATTCACAAGTCCAAAATCATGATCATCAAATTTTTCTAAGTTAAATTCATCAATTTTCACCAATAAATTTCATCGCATTTCTAGCTTTAATACATCATTCTAACACATTATCATCTAATACACATTTTCAAATTGAGCTCTCTAACACAACATATCATCAATCAAAGCTTTAGGTCACAAAATCAATTCATCACAATCAACCGTTTAAAATGCAAGAACACTCACCCAATTGGAAGGTATAAGACTCCTCCTAAGCATACTCCACCATTGGAGCATTTAAAAGCTCCAAGAACACAAAATTCCTCACCAAAACCGCAGCTGTAAATGGCCAAGATCTCCTCACACACGCGATTTCAAGGCTCAAGAGTGGTACCAATGTGTTTAGGAGGTGTTTTCCAACAAGTTTCAAGACAAAAATCGTTGGATTCGGTGGAGATTTGACCAAGTTATGGAAGAAAGAAAGCTTGAGAAATTCTTGGCCATGGAGGGGCTGCTGCACGCGGGAGAGAAGAGAGGGAGGAGAGAGAAAGTGTGAAAAAAAGGTGAGTTTGACTCACTTAAGTCACAGGCGGGTCCCACACGCATTTTAACTTTAATCAATCACCTAATTTCAACCACAAATTCATGACCTACGTATTTTTCTTGTTCATGTCATATTTTTGTTTCCCAAAAATACTGATAAAATTTTCACGCTTATCGGTACAATTATACCGCAGTATTTTTACACCGGAAAATCACTATTCATCAATTTTTCCCAAAATGACTCAATTCCATCAAATTTCATCAAAATCATATTTCCTAACTCAAAAAACCATTTACAACTCATATTTGAAACCTAGAGCTCAAAACTCAATCGGCACGTTTTACGGTGCAATCGTACCGCGGTATTTTTACCCGCGAAAAACACTATTCACTGATTTTTCTGAAACTTGCCTGTCCACTCAATTTTTCGTTCTGAACCCATTTCCAGGGTTATTTTTACCATCTGAGACCTTCTACTCAATTTTTATCTTCCTAGGGTTGCGTGTTGGCTAATTACCGTTTTGCCCTTTCTTTGTATTTTGGCCTAATCTTTAGGATTTTCACTAATCCATCACTTGATTGCTCACTTAATATTTTAATTACTTGATTTAAAATTGTGAGGTGTTATATTCACCCAAACTTTTTAGAATTTTGTCCGCAAAATTAAATCATACTCATCCGCTAACTCAGGACACAGTCGGAGAATCTCATCCTCCCGCTCCCAAGTAGCATCCTCAAGTGTGTTCCTTTACCACATTACTTTTATCACAAGCATGATCTCCTTTTTATGATACTTATTATCCTTTGATCCTTCACAATCACTTGTCTCTCATGGTTCTGTGACCTTTTAATTCACAATACTTTACACTTTCTCTGGTCTCCCGTTACCCTTTCGCTGATTTGTAGGTAATAATATAACAATATTACGGATTTGTCAGTATCAATTTACCTCATTCTCATTTTTATCCATCTTTCTGACCTATGGTCGTTCTCAAAAGCATCTAACCGCTTTCATGCACATTCACTAGTTATTCCTGAAGTATTTCCAACTCACGTTCTTTAGTACTTAACTTTTTTCGCGGTCCTCACTGTTTTGACAATACCCCAACAACCATTTCTTTCCATTACTGTCACTACTCTTATCATTTCGTTGTTTTCTTGGCTTTCACCCAACCACATGCTTTCTAGTTTCAAAGGCACTTTGTCGTGTCCTACAATTCCGATTCACATTAAATTCTATACTCATATACTTTACTTTTCCTTGTCACGTGCCTTCACCTCTTTTTAGGTACTCACAACTATATCTTTCTCTCTGTGATACGAAACTAACAATACTCATCATAGTTTATATTTTCGATTAGCCCTATAAGGCCCTTCAACCACAAACACACTCCCGAATTTTCTTTTCCATCCACAAAATCATGTTCATAATTTACACTCATTGTTAAACTCTTTATTAACTTAACCATCTCAATTTTACCAACTCAATCAGCTCAACTCCATACTTAGACCTCTCATAGTCTAAACACAACACTCATTAATGACCTTCACATGAAGGCCTCGTGCTTAATATTTTCTCCCACTAACTATTTTCAACTTTCATTCCACTCCGGTGTTACAACTTAACCATTTGTTCCACTTATTTATACCACTTCTTCGTAATCATCGTCATTTAATCCTGGATGTCAAACTCAATGTAATATCACCTTACAGTTTTACCAACTTTCACCAAATACCTTGGGACGAATCATTTTTCCACACCCATTTCACTATTAACTGATGGACCACTAAAAATGTCATGTCTCTCACATGCAAGTCTCATCCTATAGGAATCTTTGAAACTTGATTATCAAGTCACATAAAACTAAATCCATCATTGCCACCACTTATACAATTCCCCACCGATTGGTATCTCAATCTCTCAGAATATTCCAAGCTACCACCGCACTCAGTCCTACCTCATTAATAATTAACCAAAACAACATCAACATTGTTCATTTTCCACACACTTTCCACGATAAGTGGCATATGCGATTATATATAACACTTCTCAATCTACTCCACCCGTAAGTCAGGCTATCAAATTTTTTTGGTAACCAATTACAATTCCAGTTTCCAACTATATATACACATTCGTGCTTGATTCCATCACAATTTACCTTTTCTAAGGGTTAATAATTCACCGTTTTAACCTGAACTCTTGATCATCACCAGCCTTCTTAGAAGGACACTTACTCCATCTGTCAACATTAAATCACATTATTATCTCTTTTATCATAAGGCGAGGATTCCAACAAACTTATTACCTCACTTGGAGCCGAAATTATTTCATCAAACTTACTTTACACCCACAATAGTGCTTCACTATCACACTTCTAAATTCTTACACACTATGCCTCACCTCTTATATCCAAATCTGACGTATTTTGTTCATTTACAAACATCTGACCTCATTTTTGCGTTAATCACATGGAAGAACTCTCTCGATACAGTGGGTAACAACATTCACAGGTTTTAACCGCTCGAGCTCTTGCTGTCCTCAGGGCCCCAGATGTAATGACCCACCGATCAGAGAATCCACCCATATGATCCTTGCAGTAATGATAACTACCACCTGCTGACTGTGTTCTAATAGTATTCCCAACGTTTCTTATTTGAGCACTTATGTAGACCAACTCAACTATAATAGCAGTCTCATCACTGCGGGATACTTCCTTATCTCATATAACTCATATAACATAATAATAGTCTCCGGGAACATAATCCACACGGAGATGGCTACACACTCCGGGCACATAGGCCGCACAGAGATGGTAATATCAAGTCTCATAACGTGCACCCAGTGCACAGAGGAGTTCATACTTATAACATATCCGTATATAACGGCAAAACTGGTACTACGTACACTCCAGATCACACATGGACCCAGTCCATTTGGTGTCTGTCTCACCTCTGTATATATAACAGCAAAATATCTTTGGTATATTCACATGGGGCTATCCCCATAATCATAGCAGTAGTGGTATAATATACCCTGTTACATATAAGTCAATTCGTCTTACTATCTCATTTCATTCTTCTCACTGATAGTTTACACATAAGTCACTATTATCATAATTCACATTCTCTTCGTAATTTCGTACACGTTTTCTAACTTTTAATAGTTTTTTCTGTCATGTTACCGTTCAAATCCATAGTCCATTATCTCTTCCTTGCTTATTCTTCTCACAGATTATTTTCTCTCTTACTTTGACTATTCAATTGGCATAGTTCATACATAATCTCTATTCCGTGAATCCAGAATTTTCTCAAAGTTCTGTACACATCTCACATATACTTCCCATCACACAGGGATCTTCTAAACATATTCGTCCTATCACAAAAGACTAATTTCACCTCAATCCGTGCACTGGAAAATTATATCAATCCTTGCACTAACACTTATACCTCAACTCATTAACTAATCTTATCATTTTTGTTTTGACATTACACATTAGCTCTTTTGCTAAACACATAATTCCACACTTTATTGTAACTTAGTTCATACACTAATCACATGATTTCCCATCAGGTTGTACATTAGCTCATTCTCTAATCATACAATCTCTTCAGATACTTCCCATCATCGGGGATTTCATTCGGCCTCATTGTCCTTTTACAAAATTTTTAATAATTTACCTCAACACGGATAATTAGGCGCTCAGGCCCACAAGGTGTACATACATATATATGTATACTGGCACTTAGGCCATCACTGGATTATTATCCGTTTATTCATCAGAATAGGTATACTGACCATCAGGCCATTAGGTATTATTCATAATGCATTACAACATCCACAAGTAACTAGGCCATTTTAAATTACGATATTTATTCTTTGAGATTTCCAAGGGACCTCCATCATGGATCAATCCTCTTATGCTTCATAACACCTGAATCTCTACATAGTAGCCATTTCCAAGGAGAATTCCACACATTAACGCACACATATAGTCATATTTGTTTCCTTCATGGCATATCGGTCAAGCTAAACCATTATTCCGTTACGGACAATCATACTCTCAATGAACCTTGTTCAATGCCATCCATGGCGATTCTCTCAACTTCTTCCTTATACATATAATACATAATTAATTCATCTCGCCTATGTTTAATCAGCACTACCTCCTTATGGGTTTAAATCCCATATTTCAATATATCTCAATTTAACAATTGACCAACATTATAATTTCAAGTGGTCCAATCCCATAGGATTAATCATCAATTATTCTATTTATTTCTCTGCATGAACCATCTCAATTTGTTTAAGTGTACATCATCCTTCAGGGACTTATAACTTCTAATCAGACATAGAATATTCACACTCATACCTGAGCATACCTGTTCACCATTTTCAACAATCCAACAGGTTCTAAACCTCTCACCTTGATGAAGTATATTCACCAAATCTATTGTACACACTATACTACACACATACTTGGAAGCTTCACCAATACCTTTTCCATACTATGGACTCATCTCAATTATATATCTCTATTATTCATGGTACTACAAGGTTCATCCATGCAATACCGTACATATCATAGATTTGTTTACAACTTTCACTTACAATCCAGCTTTATAAATTTCATCTACAAGGTCAGACAAAACATTTAAGTATGTTTCCCTTAAGTCCTATAATATTCATATTTTACTTACTGCCATCTCTTGTCCATGAAGCAGTAAACACTGCATCCACAACATCAGGCTAAGGACTTACATTTGGTGCTCCACAGTTGCCACGTAGGCTTCTTACGATGACTACGCATGTAACACAAAGGAATGGGTTGATCAGACCCACACTAAGGAATCACATATGCAGTAATCGATAAGAATCTACATACAACTATGCAACACACAACACAACTATATATACATTATCAGAGTTCCCTAACAAAACTGCTCTGATACCATAAAATGTAACAGCCCGTTACGTACCGGTATTGTTAACATTAATTATGATATTAAGCGCAGTTACAATCACGGCAATTATGCCATTTTGCCTAAGCCTAGTAGTGATGTATTTGGTTATGTTGTCTTTTAAATTTAAGATGTAATTTTAGAAGAATGTAATTTGAAGTTTTAGTTTCAAGTTGTGATTTGTAAAGCCATATTGTAATAGTATTGATGCATGTCTATTTATGATGGAAGGGCCTTAGGCCTATTTTAGGTTATGATAATATGTATGATGGAAATATGCATGAAAAAGGTGTTAGTGATTGCAACTACTTAAGAATGATTAATATGGACTCTATGTTTAATAACTATAAACTGGATTGGGTTGTAAGTGCCCCAAGGTGTTGTTGGTCCTTGTGTGTGCCACCCATTGGATTATTACTGTATTATCATGTGTTTATTAGGTAAATTTGAGGTTTAAATGATCTTTTACAAATTTGGGATTATTGGAAAAACAAAGGAAACTCTGGCGAATTTTCTGTAGAATTGACAGATTTTAGGCGAACTTCGGGAGAGCATATCTCCCTCCATAGAGGTCCCCTAGGGACGTGCCATACGCCATTTTGAAGGTTGAGATGTCCTCTACCTTGTTTCAAAATTTAAGAAAAATCTGGGTTGATCTTCAGCCTGAAAAAAATAGAGAAACACGGACTGCCCATGTGCCCCTGCACCTGAGGCAGATTCTGGACCGGATTTGGGAAATTAATTCCCGCTTCGTTTCCCCGCCAAATTAAGCGTGTGATATATCAAAATGAAGTTTGAGATGTCTAGTTTGTAGGATAAAAATTTGAGAGCAAATGGTTGAGTAGATTGAGTGCAGTAATTCGAGCAATGTGAGTGGTTTGGAGCTGTTTTTGGGGTTGTTTGGGCTAATTGCTTATCCCACTTCAAACGGCGATAACCGGAGCAAATGAGCTCCGTATTGAGCGTATGATAGCTTGTTAGAAAGAGAATTAAGTAATACAAAAATATAATCTGAGAAGAAGGGTTGGTTGCGATCGGTTTGGTCGAAGAAAAACTTAGAGTGAAACATGTTCGAATTGGAAAAAAACGTAAAGTTGGAAATTGGCTAAGTGAGTTTATGGGAACTCCTTAGTAACTTATAATAAGTAACGTAAGTGATAAAAATAGTTTAAATAAGTCTTCCGCAAGAGTTTACGGTTACGGTCACAGCTTTTAATTATTACGCCTTTTTATGTTTTAAATGCTCGCGTAATAATCGGAAAAAATTTATTCGCATTTTATAAATGAACTGCCGTGATTGTAACTGCGCTTAATATCATAATTAATGTTAACAATACCGGTACGTAACGGGCTGTTACACAGTGTTCCAGCATTTCTTAAATATACCTGTAAAGTCCACGTACCATATCAGTTGAGGCCAATTATTCCTCACACTAATTTCTTCATTTTATTGACACTAACTTGATTTTCGAATAAGAAAATGTAGTTTATGGATTACTAACATCATCCTGACCAAAAAAACCAATCTCCGACTAATGAGGGCAGAGATGAGGAAAATCCTTGTATCTTATCCTCCTATATTTGCAATGAGGATGTTTCTCAGATTCACACCTTGTGACTTTTCAGTCAAAAGGGAACAAATTTATCACTGACAAATTGAAGAACAATTGTAACGAATGGACACCACATTTTCCTTTCCCCTATTCCCTTAGAAGTTAGAACCAAGGGGGAGGGTGCCTAATGCAATTGCTATTCACATTCCATAAATGCAAGGTGTTTCTATTCTGTTTTGTTTGTTTCCTTAATGATAAGATAGTGTTAAGTATATAAAAGAAGAACTAACTGGAGAATACAATAGCCAAACCTGAATAATTCCTGGATGACACGAGTGTTGTTACCTGGCCATGGAGTTCCATCCTGCATCACCCACCCCTCCGCTGGTTTCTTCAGTGCCTTTGCCACCAAAGCATTAATTTTAACTTTAAATTCTTCATATTCTGTTTGCAATGAAGCAAATACACAATAATTACCATATGTCAGAATAGATATTAAGACAAGAAAAACAAAAACATAAAGATCATGTTTCTTGTCCTATCTAATGTATCACACCTTCATAGTCCTTCGTCCATTCACAAATGTGGGATGCACCTTATCCTTCAAGTAATCAATTTTCTGAGAAAAATAGAACTCAGGAGCCCTTGGTTCTATATTGAACTTTTTGCAAAATGGAACCCATCTTCTGTCAAATTCAGTAGTTTCTGCCAATGAATCAAACAAAAGCATAGATGCACCATCATCTGATGCATAGCAGCATACCTTCTCAACTGGATAGTCAACAAGAAGGATTGACAGAACAGTGTTTGCTGTTATGATAGGTGGTTCCTTCAAAGTGCAATGCAAGAGATCACTTACAGGTAGTCATCATCTTCACCTTGGTCTTCTTTTCCATCTTCTTTGTTCAATAGAGATCACTTACAGGTAGTCATCATTCTTGTTTACAGAGCAGATGGGAAGAGTATAGGAGAAGAGGGTTTATAACAAATGATGGGTTGAGAGTAAAACATCAGAGTCATGTGTGTGGATGTAAGAGTGTGCACCAAACTGTCAAGAAAGACTATTGAAGGCTAAAATGTATGATTAGTGTATGGACATAAAATTGTTTGATTAGTGTATGGACTAATATGCAATTGTATGTATGATGTGACGTGTATGGACCAATATGATTAATTATCACATTCATTCAATTGATAATCTTTGTAAACAAGAATGAACTGAAGAAGATAGATACCTTGATCGGTAATGGGCAGCATTACCGTAGAAGGAGCCTCCTCTGTTCGTATTGGCCAACATTGAAATTGAAGAAAGACAAGATGGAAACCCTTTTTCTGCACTGAGAAAAAATTAGGGCAATCTAATTCCTCAGAATTAAAATTGACTGGTTTGGTGAATGAATTGCAAATTACAACTCTATCCCAAAACAAATCACCTCTTTCTTCTGCTTTTCTAAATTCTAACCATCCCACACACCTTTATTGTTTGGATCGTTGAGGCTGTGTAAAGACACGGTTAGCATATTGGAAAACACATTGTAACCTTGTGTTGAGGCCAAGAGCACACACAATGGCTGCCAAAAGAACCATTGAATTGAAACCTGCTGCAGCAGGTTCTGGAGGATTAATGCATGGTTTGCTTATTATAAGTTGTGGAGTTGTGCCTCTAAAAGGACATGTGATTATGATTGCTCTTTTTTTTTGTGGTGTGATCTTTCATTTAACAATTAGTAACATTTCTTTTTATATATATATATATATATTGTTGTTATCTTTTTTGAATTTTCTACTCCGAAGTTAAACAATATAAGGTAAAAATGTTGGGAAATTTATATGTTATGTTATAGGAAAAGAAAATCATTTTCCTAGTGATACTTCGATTTTTGAGCCCTTCTTTTTTAAAAAAAAAAAAAAATTGTGGGCACCACCAAACTCATGAGTCTATAGGAAATGTTGCTTTTTTCCGGTAACATGAGGGAAGTAAACCCCAAAAATGTTTTGGTCTCAAATGAACAATTTTTGCCAGAAAAAGAGAGGCAAATTGTCCCTTTACAGTATACCTTCTAAATTGATATTAATTTTAGGGTCAAAATTTCACAGCATTCAGATTAGTATTCCCTTCAAATTGGGGTGAAAATTTTAAGAACGAGCTTTTTGAACAAATATTTGTAGATCATCTTGAATTTGATATATGGCATACTCGGCGAAAATGCATTCTCATATATATAGACTAAGACTTTTTCAATCCATAGGAAAGAGCTGTAGGGGAGAATACTTACAGCTAGTCAACGGTGATTTCAATATGATAATATGCAAGATTTATTATATAAGGCAAATCACAATGGATCACAATATTTATAGTATATTTCAAAATATGAGATCCAAGATTACAATGCAAATCACAATGGATCACAATATTTACAATATATTTCAAAATATGAGATCCAAGATTACAAGGCAAATCATGATAATCAAAATCTAATAATTGGAGTGAGCAGAGCAACAGGGGTATTCATCATAACCCCATAGTGAAGATAAGGGTGATACTGCTGAACCATCGGGGTAATAATTACAGGACATTCAGGAAAAACTCTTGCTTGTTCTTCAGATTGGTTCCACGGCAAAGAATTGGTAATGGAAAATTTATAACCCTTGTGCATGATCAATGCCAGCAATCGAGCAGTATTTTTGGCATCGTCAAGTCCAGAATGAGCACGACCCTCCCATTCCAATCCAGATATCTCAACAGCCTTCTTTAGATTGCACCTCATATCACCAAATACCTCATGGAAAGGAACCCTTAAGTTGATCCACCAGTTGAAATAAGCAGGCTTTGGTATCTTCTTGAATTTGCATTCAGATTCAAGCATTACTTCACAATCACAGTTAGACCATGTGACAACAGCAAAGTTGGAGTTCTTTATTCCACTGGTTTCAAGCCATTCATCATGCATGAGTAGAGCCTCAAACAACGTAACTCCACTGTCAACCTGATGTTGTTGTATACCGGTCAAATCTTTGCAGAAATCAGTCAAAATCTGATTATGTGTAGGTCTCACAAATGTCCGAAAGCATGCTTCTATTTGACCAGTGACACCACTCACTATGACTGATGGAAACTCAATTATCTCTTGAGGGTGAGGTGTTTTATCCTTGTCACAAGTAGCCTCAAAGTCTATGACCACAAAATAATCAAAGACCTGAGGAACCTTGGGTGACTTAAGATGACAGGTTGTCTCAGTGCTGGTACTGCCATCATTGGAAGATGACTCAAGAAAGCCGAAACGAGGACCACGTCTCACCTCTGCGAACGCTTCGATGCTGCCATCATTGGAAGACGACTCAAGAAAGCCGCAACGAGGACCACGTCTCACCTTTGCGAACGCTCCGATTGAACTCTGCTTTCGCTGCTGAAGTTTATAATGTTGTCGATTGCTCCGGAGAAGACTGTGCTCCATATTTTTTAACAGAAAGAAAAATAGATGGAAGAAGAAGAACAAGGATTCATTCATGCATACCCCCACCGATCAAGTCAATCCTATTTATAACGTGCAAGGAAATACTAACAATCAATATACAAGATTTTATAAGATATTAAAAAGATTTAAAAAAAGAAACAAATCACAAATACAGAAATATAAAAACTATTCTTAAAAGATGATCTTTCAGGATATTTTAAATTGTTTAAATATATAACTAAAAACATCCTCATATTTTTTTGATTTAAGGACCACGTTGTTTGATATTTTTTTTATTGAAATTAATATGGCTGAAGATAAAGTTAAAGATAAAAATAACCAACAATTAAGATAAAACTAAGTTATAAATAAATGATGATAGCTTTTTTCCCTAAAATTAAGCAACATTTCAAAAGATAAAAAAAAATAAAGTTAAGAAAAGATAAGATTAACTGATTAAAGAAAAGAAAAAAAAATTACAATCAATTAGAGTATAAAATTCTAAAGATTAATAATTGATTGCAATAAAATTAATATAATAAATAAAGGATAAATTATTATAAAAAACTCATCAATTAATTAAATTCAAAACATATTCAAATCCAAGGGCAACCATTAATAAAACATCCTTTATCAACTATCGGTTGCAGATTCTACATTGTTTGACCTTTTCCAAAAAATAAAAATAAGATTAAAGATAAAGTTAATGATAAAAATATCCTAAAATTAAGATAAAGCTAAAGTCAAGAAAAGTGCCAAAAGATAAAAATAAAATAAAAAAATAAGATTAATTGATTACGTAATATCTTAATGATCAATAAACAACTATAATTAAATCAATATAATAAATAAAGGAAAGTTTACGATAAAAAACATGATAATCAAATTTTTTTGAAATACTTTCAATTTTTTGTTTAAATGTCAAATATCTTGATGTGGGTACTGGGTTATATGTTAAATGGGTTATAAATTTGATTTAGATAAAGAAATTTCAAATCATCCATTAAAAGCTTTATTAAATTTATTTCTCCCAAACTCTCATAATTGTAGCAAGTGAAATTTAAACTGAATTCCTTAATAACTTGCCCCAATTCACATCACAATTAATTTATTATAAACTATTTAAGATATAATAAGTTATTAAGCGAATACCTATATAGTATCTTAAAAATAAGCCAAAAAGATTGAAGTCAAATCAAATCTAATAATTAAAGCTTCAATCTTTAAGTATTTTACAACTCCATTGTTAAATTTGTACTGGTTGAATTATGAATAAATAATTTAAACCTGACTACCAAAAAAATAAAAATAATTGAAACCTTTCATGAAACACAATTAAGTTTAAATAAGATATGAGATTATTCATTCTTTATTGTATTAACCATTAAAAAAATAATCAAATTAATATATTAAAATATAAATTTTTTTCCAAATTTATTAAAATTAAATAATTTTGTAATTTTTTCAATACGGTGAAGCTTTTAATTTTCTTTAAAAAATTCAAATTAAACCTTTACACAAGTAATATAAAGTCATCAAAAATATATAAAAAAACATATTGCGTGTTTATTGAAAAAAAATTAGGGAAGTATATTATCCGAGAAAAAAAATGCCAAGCGATGCATATAATGCATTAGGACAAAATTCAAGGGTAACCACGGTAGGACATCCTTTATCAATTCTTGGTGGCAGACTTTTCATTGTTTTACCTTTTAAATAACTTTTAATACTTACTACTAATCTAACTCTAATTATTAGCAAAAATATTTCTAATTTTATATTTATTATGTATAATAAAAATATATTTATCGAGTTTGATAACACTAGGTAGGAGTATCACATGCTGCTCCTAAGGATTTTCTACCCCTGGTTATGTGAAATAAAATAATGGATAAAAAATTATATAAAGAATGAATAGTATCATTTTTATGATTAATCAAGATTATTTGGACAAACACTAAAATAAATTCATGGATAATATGTAATTAAGTAAATAGTTCAATTTTATAGTTAACTAAAAATGTATGATATTCTTCCCCTGGAAAAGGGTATGTCGACTAATATAAAATAGAATGATATAATTAGGAAGAGCATACCAAATTATCATTTATCAGTCTTTTTTTTTTTTTTTGGTAATCTATTTATCAGTCTTTTAATATACATATTGATTTCACAATTTTTATTAAAATGTGGTAAAATGTTAAAGGCTTTCAAAAAATGCTATTTCAAATAGTTGCTTTAGCAATTTGATCCAGATAAAGGCTAACCATTTCCTCAAAAATATTTATTCAAGAATCAAACTTTTAACCTTCGGGTCGAAAGGCCACTTTTAACTGGTGCGACTATATAAAATGATATTTAAAATATAAGATGGTTTCTAATATGAGATACGTTATTCTACCTACTTTTTTTTCTGCCTACTTTTGTCTACTACTTTAAAACACCGTTAGATCAGAATTTAAAGAGGAGAGAGAAAAATAAATGTTAATTAAGATTATGATCTAACGGTGTTTTAGAGTGATAGGCAAAGATAGGCAGAAAAAAAGGTAGGTAAAATAACTCATCCCTTCTAATATATACAATTTTACATGTCCAATATAATAGCCCTAGCCTAATTAATTAGTAAATTACATGTAATCAAATAATTAAGCATGTATTAGTGAGTAAAATTAAGTATAGGACCTATTGAAGTGAATTGGGGTCACTTTTGAGGTAAAAAGTGTACTCAGTAAAAATTAAGGGGTATAAATGGGTGTAGCCAAAAGTACCCAAAATATAAAAATAAAAGCGAAAATATTCCTAGAATAATATTCCAGACTTTTGGGTAAAGTTTGATAATTAATGGAGTTGAATAGATAGATGAGCTAATACCCACTTTATTCCACTTAACCAAAGTTAAGTGATAAAAGAAACCAAAAACCCATTTCCCCCCATACACTGTCGACCAAAAAAACAGAAAGGGAGAGGAGGAGAAGTGAGGGAAAAGAGGGAAACCCTAGCTCTCTTGATTCTTCATCATTTTTTGTGATTCAACAACCAAAACCACTCCAAATTCTTCTCTCTTCTTGAATCCTAGCTTGGTTCTTAGTGAGGTGTAGTGTGGTGTGAGATTTCTTTCTCCAAAGTTTCGACCCATATGGAAAGTTGAGAGATTTGTGGGCTTCTACTTCCATGGAAGCTTGAGGAGCAACCAATCCTTGTTGTGTGATCCATTGGTGGTAAGTTTCCACTCTCTTTCACTTAATCCTTTGAGATTTTCATGAGTTAGGGTTTTGAGGAATAGTGTTTTGTGGGTTGTATGTGTTGGAGATTGATTTAAGCTTAGGTCCTTTGTAAATGTGGTTACTAATGAGAGATAAACGGTAGGAATGAGATTAGATAACCATTTAATTATTGTCCATTTATTAGAAAAATTATGTTAAGTGTTGATTTTCTAGTATTGTAATACATGGTTTGGTTGGTTGTTGATTATGCCTTTGTGATGTCTAGGATTGAGGCATTTGGACCAACCGTGAGTGATCAACCGTTGGAGCAAGCTATGGAGCTTGATTAGCTCTTTGGAATAGGTAAGCTCATGTTAAGTTATAATGTAGAGTTGTTGTGGTATTGATGGATATCTAAATATTCATTGGATTGCATGATTGATGCTGTGACACCTTGATGTAGGTGTGTACTCGGCAAGTTAAAATTGAAATCAAAGTTGACTGGTTGTAGAACCTATTGGTGGTGAACAAAGGTTGAACGGAAGCTTTGAGGCAAGCCTTTGGACCTTGGGTGTAATTCCCTTGATTGTTCCACCAAGCCCTGAAAGGGTAGTGGTAGTGATAGTGTATATAAATGTAATGAAATAGTTTAATGCTTTGTTATACGTATGTGTATGCTTTGGTGTGTATGTATGCACTTTATGTATTGGACTTGTTGTGCTGGAAACTTAATTAGGTACCTAGTGATAAATTGGGAAACGTTGCGAAAATAAAGGAGATGCTGCCCAATTTTAGTCTAATCCATGGGGAGAGGTTGAAGAAGTACTAGGAATAAGCTTGGAAGCATGGACATGTGAGGCTTGTCAAATGGGATTCACTTCCCCTGGGTTTAGAATTGAAAAATGAGCGTGTGTAGAGTTCCTGGCAGCGCGCTTAAGCGCCCTGGAGCGCGCTTAAGCGCCCTGCTGCCCCTGTGAGAGACATTGCTTTCTGCCGTCGCGGGCTTTAGCGCCCAAAATGGGGGCTTTAGCGCCCAGGTAGCGCGCTTAAGCGCCCTGGTTCGCGCTTAAGCGCCCTTAGCAGCTAAAAACGAGTTTTCTCTCTGCCGGTGGGCGCTTTAGCGCCCGATAGCGCGCGCGGCCTGTGTCCAATATAAACATATATTGTTATAATTGTCATAACTTGAGCTACAAGGCTCCAAATGAGGCGCGGTTCGAAACCACGCGTAGCTAATGAAGAGAGGAAGACATTTAATAACCTTTGGTCTAATATAATAAGAGTATGATGTTAAGCTTAATTTATTTTATTCCGCAATGTAATATGGTTATGATCACGCAATTGGGCATTATAAATTCGGCATGTTTTAAAAAGAAAAATTTAACCGGATTTTAATTGAACCCATGTGATTGTAACTGCGCTTAATATCATAATGCAATGTTAACAAACCGGTTGTAGAACGGGGTGTTACATCCAACTGGGAGAAAATAAAAGAGAAAAAAGTGCAAAGTCATTCATATGTTAAGGTCATTAAAAATAGTGAAAACTAATTTTCCTTTTTGTACTATGAATCACAAAATTTTATTTATCAGAGATAGACAAAGCAGAAAAACCCATATAACTCATAAACTCTATTGTTCAACATAGAAGGAAACAACCGCGTTAACTGGTTTCTCACTTTCCACAACTACAACATTATTTGACACGTTGGTCACAGAATGTGCCAAAAACTTGGGTTCCTCTTGTGAGTAAAATGAATATTGAAAATGACTAATCCGATTAGGGAATACCAAAACATTTGAAAAATCAGCCACCCACTTTGAGCCATCTCCAGCCACAGTTAACTTCCCAACCGTTGATCTCAAGCTCATGCCAATCACATTGTTCCTGTCAATCACCACTTGATCAGTGTTACTGAATTGTCCATCAAGAGTTACAATTGGAACCTTATTATTGGGGTTTCCACTGAACATATTATCAACTATATTCAGACCAGAAAGTTGTCCTTTAATTGACTTCAAAACAATATTAGCATCTCCCAAGAAAAAACCATTAGTGATGTGAACTTGAACAGGATCCTCCATGACAATACCTGTGTAGTCCATGTAACAATTGTCAATTCTAGTTTGTGAATTTCCTGGTAACTTGACCAAAATGCCTATGCCACCAAAACCTGTTGCTTTGTTATAACAATGTACCCCTGTGATCATGTTAGCTTGTCCCCTAAGAACAATCCCAATGGCTGCAGAGAAAATTGCAACATCTGTGATTGCATTGTCATTGCTAGCAAGATCAATAGCAGATCCTGAGAACTCCCTCTCCTTATGTCTCCACCAACTGTTGAGTGTTGCCCAAGGAAACTGCTTGATATGAATGTCTCATGGCCATGTTGAACTAGAACTCCTTCTGTGGTGAAATGGAGGAAGAAGCAATTGTTAATCCTGATTCTAGCAGAATCAACAATGAAGATCCCTCCACCCCTGTAGCTTGAATCGAATAAGATATCTCGAAAGGTGATGTCTTCATAGTAAATCCCAGTAGTTTGCTGAAGTTTCTTGCTGTTGAAGCCATTATGATGGTTGGATGCTGTTTTTTGTAGCTTTTGAGAATTTGATGCCCATAACTCAACGAGATGCCTATCAGTAGGAAATGTATGAGAAGCTCTCAAGGCTCCTCCTTTTACTTGATCAATCATTCATGTACAAGTTGAGGGTCCATTAAAAAGCACATTGCCTCTCTCACTGCCTTGCTGTTATTGATGTAGTGATCACAATCCAAATTCAACATGAATGGTGCATTTGTAAGCACAGCAGAAACTCGAACATTTTGATGATAGAGAACAAGAAAAGAGTTATAAGCATGTTTCTAATATCCTGGTCCTGCAGGACAGCAGGAATTAAACAACCCAACATCAAGTTTGTGTGCTTACCAAAGCATTCATGGCACCAGCTTTCTTGGGGTGTGGATAGCCAGGACGTTTTTCTCGTGAAATATACACAAGTCATGGCAGTTCCTTGCCTTCCACATCCAGTGTTCCAGCATTTCTTAAATATACCTGTAAAGTCCACGTACCATATCAGTTGAGGCCAATTATTCCTCACACTAATTTCTTCATTTTATTGACACTAACTTGATTTTCGAATAAGAAAATGTAGTTTATGGATTACTAACATCATCCTGACCAAAAAAACCAATCTACGACTAATGAGGGCAGAGATGAGGAAAATCCTTGTATCTTATCCTCCTATATTTGCAATGAGGATGTTTCTCAGATTCACACCTTGTGACTTTTCAGTCAGAAGGGAACAGATTTATCACTGACAAATTGAAGAACAATTGTAACGAATGGACACCACATTTTCCTTTCCCCTATTCCCTTAGAAGTTAGAACCAAGGGGGAGGGTGCCTAATGCAATGGCTATTCACATTCCATAAATGCAAGGTGTTTCTATTCTGTTTTGTTTGTTTCCTTAATGATAAGATAGTGTTAAGTATAAAAGAAGAACTAACTGGAGAATACAATAGCCAAACCTGAATAATTCCTGGATGACACGAGTGTTGTTACCTGGCCATGGAGTTCCATCCTGCATCACCCACCCCTCCGCTGGTTTCTTCAGTGCCTTTGCCACCAAAGCATTAATTTTAACTTTAAATTCTTCATATTCTGTTTGCAATGAAGCAAATACACAATAATTACCATATGTCAGAATAGATATTAAGACAAGAAAAACAAAAACATAAAGATCATGTTTCTTGTCCTATCTAATGTATCACACCTTCATAGTCCTTCGTCCATTCACAAATGTGGGATGCACCTTATCCTTCAAGTAATCAATTTTCTGAGAAAAATAGAACTCAGGAGCCCTTGGTTCTATATTGAACTTTTTGCAAAATGGAACCCATCTTCTGGCAAATTCAGTAGTTTCTGCCAATGAATCAAACAAAAGCATAGATGCACCATCATCTGATGCATAGCAGCATACCTTCTCATCTGGATAGTCAACAAGAAGGATTGACCGAACAGTGTTTTCTGTTATGATAGGTGGTTCCTTCAAAGTGCAATGCAAGAGATCACTTACAGGTAGTCATCATCTTCACCTTGGTCTTCTTTTCCATCTTCTTTGTTCAATAGAGATCACTTACAGGTAGTCATCATTCTTGTTTACAGAGCAGATGGGAAGAGTATAGGAGAAGATGGTTTATAACAAATGATGGGTTGAGAGTAAAACATCAGAGTCATGTGTGTGGATGTAAGAGTGTGCACCAAACTGTCAAGAAAGACTATTGAAGGCTAAAATGTATGATTAGTGTATGGACATAAAATTGTTTGATTAGTGTATGGACTAATATGCAATTGTAGGTATGATGTGACGTGTATGGACCAATATGATTAATCGTTGAGGCTGTGTAAAGACACGGTTAGCACATTGGAAAACACATTGTAACCTTGTGTTGAGGCCAAGAGCACACACAATGGCTGCCAAAAGAACCATTGAATTGAAACCTGCTACAGCAAGTTCTTGACGACTAATGCATGGTTTGCTTATTATAAGGTTTGGAATTGTGACTCTAAAAGGACATGTGATTATGATTGCTCTTTTCTTTTGGTGGTGTGATATTTCATTTAACAATTAGTCACATTTCTTTCTTTCTTTTTTATAATTTTGTTATTTTTTGAATTTTCTGCTCCGAAGTTAAACAATACAAGGTAAAAATGTTTTGGTCTCAAATGAACAATTTTTGCCATAAATAAAGAAGCAAATTGTCCCTTTACAGTACACCTTCTAAATTGATATTAATTTTAGGGTCAAAATTTGACAGCATTCAGATTAGTATTCCCTTCAAATTGGGGTGAAAATTTTAAGAACGAGCTTTTTGAACAAATATTTGTAGATCATCTTGAATTTGATATATGGCATACTCGGCGAAAATGCATTCTCATATATATAGACTAAGACTTTTTCAATCCATAGGAAAGAGCTGTAGGAGAGAATACTTACAGCTAGTCAACGGTGATTTCAATATGATAATATGCAAGATTTATTATATAAGGCAAATCACAATGGATCACAATATTTATAGTATATTTCAAAATATGAGATCCAAGATTACAAGGCAAATCACAATGGATCACAATATTTACAGTATATTTCAAAATATGAGATCCAAGATTACAAGGCAAATCATGATAATCAAAATCTAATAATTGGAGTGAACAGAACAACAGGGGTATTCATCACAACCCCACAGTGAAGATAAGGGTGATACTGCTGAACCAAGGGGGTAATCATCACAGGACATTCAGGAAAAACTCTTGCTTGTTCTTCAGACTGGTTCCACAGCAAGGAATTGGTAATGGAAAACTTATAACCCTTGTGCATAATCAATGCCAGCAATCGAGCAGTGTTTTTGGCATCATCAAGTCCAGAATGAGCACGACCCTCCCATTCCAATCCAGCTATCTCAACAGCCTTTTTTAGATTGCACCTCATATCACCAAATACCTCATGGAAAGGAACCCTTAGGTTGATCCACCGGTTGAAATAAGCAGGCTTTGGTATCTTCTTGAATTTGCATTCAGATTCAAGCATTACCTCACAATCACAGTTAGACCATGTGACAACAGCAAAGTTGGAGTTCTTTATTCCAGTGGTTTTAAGCCATTCATCGTGCATGAGTAGAGCCTCAAACAATGTAACTCCACTGTCAACCTGATGTTGTTGTATACCGGTCAAATCCTTGCAGAAATCAGTCAAAATCTGATTATGTGTAGGCCTCACAAATGTCCGAAAGCATGCTTCTATTTGACCAGTGACACCACTCACTATGACTGATGGAAACTCAATTATCTCTTGAGGGTGAGGTGTTTTATCCTTGTCACAGGTAGCCTCAAAGTCTATGACCACAAAATAATCAAAGATCTGAGGAACCTTGGGTGACTTAAGATGACAGGTTGTCTCAGTGCTGGTACTGCCATCATTGGAAGACGACTCAAGAAAGCCGCAACGAGGACCACGTCTCACCTCTGTGAACGCTTCGATGCTGCCATCATTGGAAGACGACTCAAGAAAGCCGCAACGAGGACCACGTCTCACCTTTGCGAACACTCCGGTTGAACTCTGCTTTCGCTGCTGAAGTTTATAATGTTGTTGTCCCTTGCTCAGACGTTTTCCAATGTGCTCCATGTTTTTTAATAGAAAGAAAAATAGATGGAAGAAGAAGAACAAAGGTTCATGCATGCATGGATCAAGTCAATCCTATTTATAGTGGAGTGGGAGGAAATATTAATAATCGATATACAAGATTTTCTAAGATATTAAAAAGATTAAAAAAAAGAAACAAATCACAAATACAGAAATATAGAAACGATTCTTAAAAGATGATCTTTCAGGATATTTTAAATTGTTTAAATATATAAATAAAAATATCCTCAAATTATTTTGATATAAGGAGTTGTTTGATATCTTTTTTATTGAAATTAATATGGCTGAAGATAAAGTTAAAGATAAAAATAACCAACAACTAAGATAAAACTAAGTTATAAATAAATGATGATAGTTTTTTTCTTCCTAAAATTAAGGAAAATTTCAAAAGATAAAAAAAAAATTAAAATTAAGAAAAGATAAGATTAACTGATTAAAGAAAAGAAAAAAAATAATTACAATCAATTAGAGTATAAAATTCTAAAAATTAATAAATGATTGCAATAAAATTAATATAATAAATAAAGGATATTTTATTATAAGAAACTCATCAATTAATTAAATTAAAAACATATTCAAATCCAGGGGCAACCATTAATAAAACATCCTTTATCAACTGTCCGTTTCAGATTCTACATTGTTTGACCTTTTCCAAAAAATAAAAATAAGATTAAAGATAAAGTTAATGATAAAAATATCCTAAAATTAAGATAAAGCTAAAGTCAAGAACAGTGCCAAAAGATAAAAATAAGATTAATTGATTACGTAATATCTTAACGATGAATAAATAAATCATAATTAAATCAATATAATAAATAAAGGAAAGTTTATGATAAAAAACTTGATAATTAAATTTTTTTGAAATGCATTCAATTTTTGTTTAAATGTCAAATATTTTGAAGTGGGTTATGTTAAATAGGTTATAAATTTGATTTAGATATAGAAATTTCAAATCATCCATTAAATGTTTTATTAAATTTATTTCACCCAAACTCTCATAATTGTAGCAAGTGAAATTTAAACTGAACTCCTTAATAACTTGCCCCAATTCCCATCATAATTAATTTACTATAAATTATTTAAGATTTAGTAAGTTATTCAACTAATATCTATATAGTATCTTAAAAATAAGGAAAAGTGATTGAAGTCAAATGAAATCTAATAATTAAAGCTTCAATCTTTAAGTATTTTACAACTCCATTGTTAAATTTGTGATGGTTGAATTATGAATAAATAATTCAAACCTGACTACCAAAAAAAATAAAAAATAATTGAAATATTTCACGAAACACAATTAAGTTCAAATAAGATATGAGATTATTCATTCTTTATTGTATTAACCATTAAAAAAAAATCAAATTAATACATTAAAATATAAATTTTTTACCAAATATTAAAATAAAAGAATTTTGTAAGTTTTTCAATACGACGATGCTTTTAATTTTCTTTAAAAAATTCAAATTAAACCTATACACAAGTAATATAAAGTCATCAAAAAATAAAATAAAAAAACATATTGCTTATTTATTGAAAAAAAAATTAGGGAAGTACATTATCCGAGAAAAAAAATGCCAAGCGATGCATATAATGAATTAGGACAAAATTCAAGGGTAACCACAGTAGGACATCCTTTATCAATTCTTGGTGGTAGACTTTTAATTGTTTTACCTTTTAAAAAAAATTATAAGACTAAAGATAAAATTAATGATAAAAATATCCTAAAATTAAGATAAAGCTAAACATATAAAAAAATTATCTCAATTAGCATAAAATTCTAAAGATGAATAAATGGAAATCTTTTTTCTGCCTACCACTTTCCAGCACCATTAGATCTGAATCTCAACTAACCTTTATCAATTCTCTCTCCTAATCTAATGGTGTTGGAGAGTGGTGGCAAAGGTAAAGAAAAAAAAAGGTACATAGAATAATCTATCCCTTTACAATATATGAAAGGTAAAAGCACAATTATAAAAATCGGCCCCATTGATTTCATTAGTTGGCTCGTAAATCAGACCCCCAATTGGTTTCGTTTAGATCTTGAACGGATTGTGTATTTGATCCGGCATAAAATCAGTGAATTGAACCTGAACCGGGTTCAATCGATATTAAACCGGTACTGGTTTTAGAAAGAAAAAAATAATTTAGTGGAATTTTGGACAAAATTCTTGAAAAATATCACTAATGAGATTCGAACCTAAACTATGTAGATTATAACTTTTAATACTTACTACTAATCTAACTCTAATTATTAGTAAAAATATTTCTAATTTTATATTTATTATATATAATAAAAATATATGTATTATATTATATTATATATCTAATTTATGCGGTTGATTCAATAACCCATTGATTGAACCGGTGACTCATTAATCACGTATTCCAACCGAGTTGATGACCAGTTCGAGTTTGATAACATTAGATAGGAGTATCACATGCTCTGGTTATGTGAAATAAAATAATGGTTAAAAAAATTATATAAAGAATGAATAGTATCATTTTTATGATTAATCAGATTATTTGGACAAATAATAAAATAAATTCATGGATAATATGTAATTAAGTAAATAGTTCAATTTTATAGTTAATTAAAAATGTAAGATATTCTTCCCCTGGAAAAGGGTATGTCGACTAATATAAAATATAATAATATTATTAGGAAGAGCATACCAAATTATTATTTATCAGTCTTTTTTTTTTGGTAATCTATTTATCAATCTTTTAATATACATATTGATTTCACAATTTTTATTAAAATGTGGTAAAATGTTAAAGGCTTTCAAAAAATGCTATTTCAAATAGTTGATTTCGCAATTTGATCCAGGTATGATAAAGGCTAAGCATTTCCTCAAAAATATTTATTCAAGAATCAAACTTTTAACCTTCGGGTCCAAAGGCCACTTTTAACTGGTGCGACCTATATAAAATGCTATTTAAAATATTAGATGGTTTCTAATATGGGATACGTTATTCTACCTATCTTTTTTTCTGCCTACTTTTGTCTACCACTTTAAAACACTGTTAGAACAGAATTTAAAGAGGAGAGAGAAAAATAAATGTTAATTAAGATTCTGATCTAACGATGTTTTAGAGTGGTAGGCAAATGTAGGCAGAAAAAAAAAGTAGGTAGAATAACCTATCCCTTCTAATATATACAATTTTACATGTAAAAGTGGGAGAAAATAAAAGAGAAAAAAGTCATTCATATGTTAAGGTCATTAAAAGTAGTGAAAACTAATCATTAGCTACGCGTGGCTTCGAACCGCGCCTCGTTTGGAGCACTGTAGCCCAAGTTATGACAATTTGAAGCAACACAAGAGGGTGTTGGACACAGGCCCCGCGCGCTTCAGCGCGCTACCGGGCGCTCAAGCGCGCGTTATCGGGCGCTAAAGCCTCCATCTGGGCGCTTAAGCGCGCGGAGGCAGAAAGCATCAGGTCTTTCAGTATAAATGGGCGCTCAAGCGCGCACCAGGTCGCTCAAGCGCGATTTCCTGGGCGCTTAAGCCCCCATTTGGGACGTTTTAGCGCGCAGAGGCAGAAGCATCTCCTCCTTCAGTGGCTAAGGGCGCTCAACCGCGAACCAGGGCGCTCAAGCGCGCAACCCTGGGCGCTTAAGCCCCCACTCGGGGCGCTCCAGCGCGAGGAGGCAGTGAGCATGGGCTCTCACAGAGGCAGCAGGGCGCTGAAGCGCGCACCAGGGCGCTTGAGCGCGCTGCCAGGGAATTCACCCTCTCTCATTTCTCAAGCCCAAAACTAGGGGAAAAGGGCATCCCCATGACAAGCCTCAATGGTTCATGCCTCTAAACTTAACCCTAGCACTTATCCAACCTCTCTTCATGAATTATACTAAAATTTGGGCAGCATAACCTTTGTTTTCTCAACAATTTCCAATTTAGAACTAGGTACCTAATATAATTTCCAGCTCAACAATCCAATATTCATCATGCATTCATAACCTTGAAGTAAATAGCATTAATACAAGTTTAATTACATAACGGGGAACTTAGCTACAAAAGGCTATGATCATCCCTTGGCTCTCATCAACAAAAGAGATATTCAATGGCATGATCATAGGCTAAGTCCATCAAATATAACGAGTTATACATACGTCAATGCTATCAATGATCAATCCTATACATGTAAATCTACAAAATGACATGTATAATATCAAAAGACAGAATCCTCATGCATCACTACTAGTCCAAGTATGGCCACTTGCCACTGGTGGCTCATGCAGCATCCTTACCTGAAAGGGGGTCCCCACAACACGGGGTGAGATATATGAATATATCCAGTAAACCAGGGGTCCTTGGAGCATCTCTCCACCCCACAGTTCCATATCAGTGTAATAGCAATAACAATAATAATGCAGTAAATACATATCTATGCAAAGTGCAATAACATCTCCAGGAGAAATCCCTCGAGCTCTCAAGCTGTCCTAAGGAAACTCAGATGAAAATAGTCCTACTGGCCAGCTAACTACCAAGTATGATTTACGCATCGTCATGCAACATACCACATAGGGAAACACCATCATATGCCACACCAAATGCATACACATACGTATAACAAAGCATTACACTATTTCATTGCATTTATATACACTATAATTACCACTACCCTTTCAGGGCTTGGTGGAACAATCAAGGGAATTACACCCAAGGTCCGAAGGCTTACCTCAAGCTTTAGCCAACCTTTGTTCCCACCAACCGGTTCCACAATCAATCAACTTTGGTTTCAAGCTATGGTTTACACAGCACTCACCTACATCCAGGTGTCATAGCATCAATCATGCAATTCAATGAATATCTACATATATTCATCATCAACACAACAATACCACACCACAATTGGCATGGACTTACCTATCCCAAAGAGCTAATCAAGCTCCATTGCTTGCTCCAATGGTTGATCACTTACGGTTGGTCCAAATGCCTCAATCCTAGACATCATTAGGACACAATCATCAATCAACCAAACCAAACCATTTATCATTAATGCAAGGAAATCCAATATCAAGCATTAAATCCTGCCATTTTCAAAGTATAGTCATATAACTATCTAAGCTCATTTCCACCGATTAAATGCAATTCCTAGCATTTTTCACAACATACACTAAGCTTCATTCTTCCTAGAACATAGCTAATTTAACCACATTTCATCAAAACCCCAATTTACTATTCATTGAACCCTAACTCATGCAATTTTCTATGAAAATAAGGTTCAAGGGGTAGAATCTTACCACCAATGGTTTCACAACCAAGGGTTGATGGCTCCTCAAGCTTCAATGGAGGTTGAAGCTCTCAAACACCTCAATTTCTCCAAAGGGTTGAATTTTTGAGGGGCAATATCTCACCACACAAAGCTCCCCACTAAGAACCTAGCTTGGATTAATGATGAGGGCGAGATTCTCAGCGATTTAGGCTTTTGAATCACTCAGAATGGTTGAGATTTGCAATCTCTAGGTTTTCCCCTCACCTTCCTCTCTTCTCCCTCTCTTCTCTTCTCCTCCTTTTTGATTGCTGTTCGACGGGTCAATGGGGGGAAATGGGTTTTCTATGTGCTTTCTAAGTCACTTACTTAGTTAAGTGGCTTATGTGGGTATTGGTTCATCTATCTATTCAACTCCATTAATTACCAAACTTTACCCAAAAGTCTGGAATATTATTCTAGGAATATTTCCGCTTTTATTTTTATATTTTGGGTACTTTTGCTAACACCCATTTATACCCCTTAATTTTCACTGAGTACACTTTTTAACTTCAAAGTGACTCAGATTCATTTAATTAAGCCTTATACTTAATTTTACTCACTAAAACATGCTTAATTATTTAATTACATGTAATTTGCTAATTAATTGGGTTAGGGCTATTATAGTCATCCCACCTTTTAGCGATTTTGTCCGCAAAATCAAGAACATACATGTCCTTAAACTAAGGATATTGCCGGAGAAGCTCGTCTTCTCGCTCCCAAGTGGACTCTTCAGGCGTCCTTCCTTCCCATTGAACTTTCACCATAGGAATGGATTTATTCCTCAGCCTCTTCTCATCTCTTTCGAGTATTTTCAGTGGCCCAATAGGAGTCTTCAAATTCTCCCGGATCTCAACATTATCAGGTTGAACCACATGAGAAGGATCAGCTACATAAGAAGAGATGAGAAGACGAGAAGAGAAGAGGCTGAAAATACTTTTGGCCAAATACTTCTTTCTACCCCAAATCTCCTTCAATGAGTCTTCAAGTTTTGGCCAAATACTTTTTTCTACCCCAATTTTTTATTTCATATAACTTTTTGAGATTTACACAATGATATCTCATTGAAGGAGATTTGGCCAAAAAAATTGGGATATTTTATAATGAAACTTTGAAAGGTCATAACTTTCGATTTGGGTGTCCGAATTAAGTATTTTTTTATTCCACGTAATTTTTTGAGAGCTATGTTCTAGCAAATACACGGAGGGGATTTGGTCAAAATATTTTCCCAAAAAGTGCTTCTTTGTGCACCGTTTGATATATTTTATTTTTGTGAATATTGTTATTTAAATTTTACTTTTCCGATACTAACAAATAATCTTTCAAAAATTTTACAATGCATAGATCTTAAGAATTTACGTGAAATAAAAAAAATCACCTAATTTGGACACCTGAGTCAAAAGTTATGAAGTTATGATATTCTGAAGTTTTAAGGTTAAACTATTGACTTTTTTGTGTCATGTGTCATCACCGAGTGAGTCGCATCCAAATAAGACGTGACCAAGCACCCTAATGCGCCCAATCTAGAGACGACCGGTCGAGTCCCGTTTGGGCGCAACTAATTGCTATACATTCGTAAATAAATTCCAAACTGTCACATTTTCGTAATATTTTATTTAAACAATAATATTTTAATTTTTTTTTCCTATTTGTTCATCCTTGTGTTTATATCCCAACTCCAAAGCACCGACACGCTAAATTTTTCAAAATGTGCGTGTTGGACACATGTTCGACACGGACACGCTCTCACATGCGGACAACATTTTGGGACACACAATCAACGCTCCGACACGTTTTTTCGACACACAATCAACTTTTTCCGACACTCGGTCAACGCTCCGACACATTTTTTTTTTACTTCTTAATTTTATTTTATTAACTAAAAATAAAAAAAATAATTTATAAATTAATTTTTTTCTGTTATGAAATTTACATGAAAAATTAACAAGGTATGAAATTTTTTTTTTGTTTATATTTATATTATGAAATTTGAATATTTGATTGGTTCTATAACTTATTATAGACCGTTATATGTATTAAACATAGATTATATTATATATATTAAAAATATTATTTAATATCAAAACGTGTCCCAACGTGTCGAAATATGACATTTTTTAGAATTAACGTATCGACGTGTCGTGTCGTGTCCCGTGTCAGTGTCGGTGCATCATAGTATCCCAATATGCCGTTATGATACCAAGATAACTTGTGTGGTTGTGGTTGCTGATTTTTTTTTTCATTTATTCTGTTTTAATCCGGTTTGAGCACTGTACCATCTATAATTATTGGAGATAATTCTCTCAGTATCATTTTTTTCATTCCATTATGGTGATCTCTTTGATGCTTATCCTTATCATTATATGATAATTCTCTCGGTATCATGTTTAAAATCAGATTAGTTAGGTGATTAAATTAAAAAAAAAACTAATAATATAACTTAACAAGAACATGTGATCAAATAGCATGCACTTAAAACAAAAATTTCTTTCATGTACTATCTTCAAATCCTCTTAGAAAAAAGGTTTCTCCATTCCTATAACTATGTTACGGTGCCAATTTACAAAATTGGCGGAGGAAGCTCATACATATATAACCAGGACCTGCTTGTATTGTATAGCCTTTCATAGAAATTAGTCTCCTATAAAATGGAGTACTCAAATAACTATCCAACAAAACAACCAAGAATCCCTGCTAGAAAACAATATAAATATATATATATTTATAAATGCATATTGTTGGGTTT
The DNA here is from genome assembly GCF_033153095.1 of Gastrolobium bilobum. Taxonomy (NCBI): domain Eukaryota; kingdom Viridiplantae; phylum Streptophyta; class Magnoliopsida; order Fabales; family Fabaceae; genus Gastrolobium; species Gastrolobium bilobum. The sequence continues at coordinate 63,403 of NW_026899074.1, forward strand.
TAAACTTTATTTGAATAAAAGAAAATAGAAAATGAAAGGTTTTTTTGGTGAAGAGGTGTGTCTCTTAGGAATTTGTTAGTGGACATTAATGAGTTTAAAGTTTCTAAGAAGTAGTCATTAATGTGTTTAGATTTCCTAAGTTAGTCATTAGTATTTCTAGTTATTTGCTATTGCTTTTAAATAGTACCATGTAAATCATTTGAATGTAAGGCTTGAATGTTAAAAGATATACAAAGAGGTATATTCAGAGAACTCCTTGTGTGAGTGAAGTGTTTGAGAGAAACACCATTAGGACCTGCGATTCACACATATGAGGTAGCTATGCTACCTAGCTAGTAGCTTATAATAGTTAATCAAACTATGATATGACAATATCTAAAGAGTGTAATGAATCATTGGACTTGAGGTGGTTCCTGCAAGTGGGGCAAGAAGAATGAGAAAGCAACCACTTATCAATGCAAGCAACATGGAAACGGTGATTGCAACTTGGGAGGAACCTTAACTTGTCACCATCAGAGAAATCTACTAAGCAAATGACACAAATAGAAGCTGAAGATGGAGTAGAACCAGAATGGTTGTAAGTTGAGGTTGGCAAAGCTACCATTTCTTTCTTCTTGAGGCCAGAATTGAGCCTGCGAGAAACAATCCATTGCTGAGGCTGTGTAAGGACACGGTTAGCACATTGGAACACACATTGTAACCTTGTGTTGAGGCCAAGAGCACAAACAAAAGCACAAACAATGGCTGCTATAAGAACCATTAAATTGAAACCAGCTGCAGCAGGTTCTGAAGGATTAATGCATGGTTTGCTTATGGTGGGGCTAATAGTGGGTGCTCCTGTGGGAGTGTGAGTTTGAAAGTGAATTTCAGCCATGGAGTATGAGAAGTTATAAGGAAATTTTGGTACATAAAGTGGAACACATAGAAACGTACAAGCACAAAGGAACGTATATTGCAGGTAATTACACAAAATATGAAAGTGATGAAATTGGTGGGGTAAGGGCATAAGATATTGCTTACTTGATAATCCACTTTCTTCCTTTTTTTTTTTTTTTTTTTTGTTTATGCGCTTCAAAGGAGTGTAAAAAGCAATAAGTGATTATTTTCCTACTTTGCTCTCTCCTCTTCTATGATACATGAATTTTGAGCTTGCCGATATGTACTTGGACTCATTTAGCATACTCATACCAATCCTAATAATTTTCTCAATCTCTAGGAGAGTTTGCAATAATATAATTGATCAGAACCATTTCACGTAGGATATTGGGCTAGTCCATGAAGGGCCCAACAGGCCTAACGCCTAAGGTTTCATGGTTAAGGAAATGCAGTCATCGCATATAAATTGGCAATCCGCCAATCCCGCAAGTACTCTTACACATAGCATCAGCTCAATTTATTATCGCTGCACGACATCAGCAGCTCAGGATTCTATAATCACCCTAATAACTAATGGCTAAGGGATAGGCACCTAGCTAGCTCTAACAGTAATGCCTATGAGGCATAGCTCATAAATAGACATCTCACACAAGATAGCCAATAAGAGCCATCATTGTGCATTTATGAGATTAAGTACTGCCATACTAAGGTGACATAAATAGGACAGTTAACTACTAAATAGAGGCTTGGAACCCGAGTATGATCATCTTTCTCATCTTAACCGAATTCTTATTACTCATATACTGACATGAGAATCAGAATGTTTTGTAGTCTCAAACAAATAAGAGATAATAAGTTAATTGTGGTGGAGCAAATCAATCAGAAAATCATTTCAATATAACAAGTTAGGGAATAATATTTCTCATGTTATATGAGATAATCTTATTTCCTACACACATGAGGCCCATGTGGGTCCATGTAAAAAAAATAAGAGAGAAAAAGAAAATATGGATCCCACATATTTTTATATGTATAAGAGAAATTTATTTTCTATAATATGAGAAATACTAAACCCAATAAGTTAATATCATCAAACTTCAAGGTAGCTTTTTTTTTCTCATATATTTTTCAAATTTATATGAGAGTTGATTCCATCTCTTTAATTCGTTAAATCTTTTTTTTTTAACTTAATTCTCTATTTCTAAGGCAGTTCAATCAATTTATTAAATTAGTTTTTGTCATCACCAACCTTCACAAAATACAGATGTGATGGAACTCATAATATATATATATATATGTGTGTGTGTGTGTGTTAGAAAAAGTTGTATTAAAGTGAGCATGTTCTTAAATCATATAAGTAAAGTTGTATTGATTCTGAATTTAATTTAAATTATGACGTGATTTTATTAAATCATTAAAATTTAGAAGTGAGTACACCTTACTTATGCACTTTAAACATAACTATTTTATATAATAGAAGCTCTTCCATTAATTATTTTTTCCATCTATAGATTTTGAAAATATGACTTTTTGACCTTTTTGTTCTTCATTAATTACAAAATAATCATTTTGTCCCTCACCCAAAATAATTCACCCATTTGCCCATGTTTAATCGATTAAACCACGACCTTAATCGATTAAATAATCAAAATATTCCAAAAGCGTTGAACCCGTTGTTTAATCGATTAAGCCACAGTTGTTTAATCGATTAAACAACGTCAGAAACCCTTATCTACATATCTCAGTCTCATTTCACTTATACTCATTTTTTACACCAAAATCTCTCTCGTTTTTCATCTCTAGTTCAACTCATCAAGAGGCTATTTATTCCCACCATCTCTAAAGCTTTAATCTTGTGAAATCATTGTCATTACACTTACATATTCCATTTGTTCTGGTACCCAAAAAATCCAAACCCTAGTCCCAATTTAGTGTGAAAGATGAGCTCAAGTTCAAACACGTATGTTACACTTATCTACCACAATGGGAGGAATTTTGAAGGTTCCAATAGTGTCCAATTTGAAGGAGAAATACAAATGATAAAAATCAAATGGAGCACTACATATAACGAGTTCAAGGAGAGAATTCACCAAAAACTAGGCTACAGGAAGCCAATGTATTCATCAGTTGATAGCCAGGGTAGAAACTATAGTTGGTAATGATTATGTATATTACATTCGTAGCAATATCTGTGATGATGAAGATGTGAAGTGTGTCTTAGATGCATTTGGTAACCGAAAATTTCAAATTTTAATTGAGATATATGTTGAAGTTGATTATGGTCAGTCGTCATCTCCACCCATGCATACAAGAAGTCCACAATATTTTGGTCAAGAAGACAGAGTTGTCGATTTATCTGCACCTACACAAGGGTTAAGTCAGATAACATTGAGGGAAGGAGAGGAGGAGGAGGATCTGGAGAGCGATAAGGAGGGAGAATCTGAGAGTGATATTCCACTAGGTGACACCTCAGATACTGACGTGGAGGGTGATTTTGATGCTGACACAAACCAATAAACCTGAGTTTCCTAGTTATGCCACCACTTTATGTTGACCCAATTAGCAGTGGTAAGTTAGTAAATTAAAGTTTTTATTTAACATTTCATATTTGTGCTATTATTGGTACTGACAAAAATGTAATGATTTAGACGTAGGGCCTGAGATTGAGCCATTTTGGAACGAAAATATAATTTCCCTCAGCATAAGATTTAATTAATAGCATGTAATTACGCAATTAATCTTGTATTAGTGGGTTGAATTAGGTAAAGTATCTAATTAAATGAATTAGGGTCACTTTTGAGGTAAAAAGTGCAGTCAGTGAAAATTATGAGGTAAAAATGTGTGTAAGCAAAAATACCCAAAATATAAAAGTAAAAGTAAAAATATCCTAGAAAAATATTCAGACCTATAGGTAAAGTTTGAAAGAGAACGGAGTTAACTAGATAGATAAGCTTTTACCCGGTGAAAATAACTTAACTATGTTAAGTTGTGAAACACAAGCTAAACCCACACTTTCCTTCTTCTTCTTCTGTGATGGGAATAGAGAGTGAGAGGGAGAGAATCCAATTTTGAAGCCCAAACCCTAACTCACTCATCTCCCACCCAAATCAATCCATTCCAAAAGCAAACTTGCATCTTCAAAACCCACCACTCCTTGTTAGTTGGGAACCATTGTAGGTGCAAATCTTGGCTTGTTTGGGGGGGGGGTGAAAAAATTAAAGACTGGAGGAGTTTAGAGGCTTTTCCTTCAAGGGGAGTTTAGGAGATCAACATTCCTTGGTTGTGTGACCTTGTGTGGTAAGTTTTCACTCCTCAAACCTTGTTTCCATGGAGATTGCATGAGGTTGAAGATGATGAATAGTGATTTTGTGAGTTTTATGACTTTGAGTTAGATTCAAGCTAAATCCTTTTACAAATGTTGTTAGGAATGATGAATAAATGGTAGAAATGAATTTAGATAGTCATTTGATTATACTATGAAAATTGCAAGAATATATGCTTGGTTTGTGGATTTTCTTGCATTTGTAAGCAATGGTTTGGTTGGATATTGATTGTGTCTATGTGATTGCTAGGATTGAGGCAATTGGACCATCCTTGAGTGACCAACCATTGGAGGAAGCTATGGAGGTTGATTAGCTCACTTGAATTGGTGAGTTTAGGCCTAATGTATGGCAATTGGTTGTTTTATGGTGGATGAACATATTGATATTCATTGATGGTATTTATGGATTGTATGATACCTTAATGTAGGTATTAATTTGTGAAGCTTGGTTGATTGCACATTGGTGGTGAACAAATGTTGAGTTGGAAGCAAATTGAGGTAAGTCTTCGGATCTTGGGAATTGATTCCTTAATTGTTCCAGCAAGCCCTGAATGGGTAGTGATTGTTGATAGTATATGCAATAAAGTAGTTTGATGCTTTGTTATACGTATGTGTATGCACTTAGTGTGGCACATGATGGTGTTTCCCTATGTTGGTATGTTGCATGATGATGCGTAATTCATACTTGGTAGTTTAGCTGACCAGTAGGACTATTTGCATATGAGTATCCTTAGGACAACATGAAAGCTCGAGGGGTGTCTCATGGAGCTGTTTTACACACTGTTTGAATATGTATTTACTACATTATTTACTGATTATTGTTATTATACTATGAGTTAACTATGGGGTGGAGAAATACTCCAAGGACCCCTGGTTTACCGAGGTATATTCGTATATCTTACTCCGTGATGTGGGGACCCCTTTTCAGGTACAGATGCTGCAGGAGCCTCTTGTGGCAAGTGGCCATACTTGGACTAGATTGATACATGAGGATGTTGCATTATTTTGATTATGCATGTCATTTAGTAGTTCCTATGTATAGGATTTATATTTGAAAGTCATTTGATATATGTACAACATGCTTGATTTTGGTGGACTTAGCCTATGCTTATCTCCTTTGATGTTTCTTTTGTTGATGGGAGCCAAGGATTTAATCATAGTGTTTTGTAGCTAAGTCCTAGGGATATGTATTAAAGACATTTGAATATTGTGGAATATTGTACTTATTGTATATATGATGGAAGGGCACGGATGCCTATTTTGATAAATGTGTGTGTCTTGAAATAGCTAAGAATCGTATAATGAAGTGGTTGTATAATGTCTATTAGGTGAACGAAAACCTTTGGGGTTGAGAATCAATGTAAATATAAGGATATAATGTCTTTTTGTCTATTTTTCATATCCTATATGAGAGATTTGGACCCTTGTATCTTAATGGAAGTTATAGATCCTTTTCTTAGCTTTCCAACGAGACCAAGATTGCATCAATCGGATAAGTATAACTCAAGTTACGGGTAAAATACTAAAGTAGGGTGAAATCACCAGATTGGCGCTGTTAGCGTGGGAAGACGTGAAGAAGTCAGTATTTCTGCGCTACCAGCGCGGGTTTCGCGTTTTCAGCGCAGGAACCCTGTGAATTCAACACATTTTCTTCAAAAATTCATAACTTGAGCTACGGTACTCCAGATTAAGCGCGGTTTGAACCCATGCGTAACTAATGAAGAGATCTATAACATAGTAGGAAATGAGGGCCATAAAAGTAGTACAAAATTCCTTAAGTAAATAAAAAATAGAGATGTTTAGTGTTGAATAATAATAAAAATGAGTTTTTAAGCCTTGTTGGTCTAAGGGAACTACTTGGAACACTAAGATAGCAACATATGGTATAAATAAAATTACATTAAGTGTTTCGCTCGTAGTTTAAGTTATGATTACAGTTTTGGAATTGTTTTAATTATGAAATTAATTTTAAATAGAAACATTTATAAATAAAAAGGAAAAAGTTTATCCGTACTTTAATTCAATTGTTGTAATTGTAACTACGCTTGGATTCAGAGGTTATATGTGCAGCCACTATAAATATGTTTTATAGGATGTGCAGTTATATATGGTTTGTTTATCTTATTTATTTATTTACAGAATGTACTTAAACCTTTCATTCCCCTTATTTTTGTGGCTCTTCCACCTCTTTTTCTGTTTAAGCTTCATCTTTCCTAGCCTCCTAAGTGTGGCATTGATTCCTTTCATGACATTGTCCAGCAAGTATAGTGCCTCTAATTCAATTGTACGTCATGACAGATAATCCACATGATAGGAATGATACCCTCCAGCACCCTGGAATGATTGAAAGCCCGTGGGAACAATATGTGGGTGATGACATAGTGCAATATGTAACATCCCGGGCGCTGACGAGGGTGGGGAGTGATCGCCGGTGCAAAAGGGCATGGACAAGGAGCGGCTCCTGGCAGGCTTCCAGCGACGGGGGTACATGAATGAATCGAATCAACATACAAAAGAGAGGGATTCTAGAGACTGAGCTGGTATGGGAAAGTACAGTTGAGAATGGCTTATAAGAATTAATTGGTAATACCTATACTAACAAGATGCATCTACTTTTTGATATCCTGAAACGGAAGAACTCCATAGTTAAGCATGCTTGACTTGCGGCAATTCTGGGATGGGTGGCCTCCAAGGGATCATCTTCAAACAAATACCCAAACGGAAGGTCCATGGACTCGGTCTTAGTCTATTGTGGCCCTGAAGAAGAAGGACGGTCTTGCCGTTGATTCGTCCATCTTTTGCCGTCGATGTTCCTTGATCGTCTGCGGCAGCCATTACAACAACGAAAACCTATAATGATATATGACAATTTATCAACAAACAATAAACAAACATAATAATAATAAAAAATGAGAACCCACAATTTCGTAAAATAAAATAAATAAATAAATAAATACATAAACTATGAAACCTAAACCCTAAATCAAAGAACATTCATCAAAACCCTAAACTAAACAACCATTAAAGCAAAGAATAAAAGCAAACATCATGCCAATTGAACCAAAGCCATACCCATTCGATCTACACTTCATAAATCCAAAAAATAACAAGAAAACAATAATACAAATCGAAGAAAATATATCGTGCAAGATGAAGAAACGATTATGAGACATTGTCTTATGAATCCACCACACAATTTTTTATAGACTATTAAATAATGAGTTAAAGTTGATTTATTATTCGAGTCATGTGTGGTAGAATTGGATGAGATTTAAAAAAAACAATACTTGAATTTGGATTCATGCATATATGCCAATGCCAAATAAATTTATATGCAATCTATCCATTTTTTGAATATAAATCGATTAGGGTTCGAATATAACCCCCTCTGCCAAATGGATTTTTAAAAAAAAAAAACCCATATGGCGTGGTTTAATAGGTTACATAAAGGTCTTAATCTATTAAATAACAGGGGTTTAAAAAAAAGGTTCCTGGCGTTATTTAATCGATTAAGAATAAGTGTTTTAATTGATTAAACCATGGGTTCAACGCTTTTGGAATATTTTGATTATTTATCAATTAAGGCCATGGTTTAATTAATTAAACAGGGACATACAGGTGAATTTTTTTGGGTGAGGAAAAATTGTTATTTTTTAATTAATGAAGGACAGAAAGGCCAAAAAAACCTTGAAAATACACCTTTAATTAAGGGAAAAAAGTTGTCCATCACTTGAAATAATAGTTGCTGGTATAATAGTAGTATTTCTAATTAAATTGATGTAATGCTACATTTAAAAGTTTTATTGTACTTTTTTTTTTGGTGCAGTTGTAATACAACTTCTATTTATAATCTAATAATTTTTAACATTTGTATTGAAATTTGGTATAATTGGTAAATAGTTGGGTCCCTTAAGCACGCAAACATGGATTCGAGTGTATGTAAAATACTTTGTT
>NW_026899075.1:0-71410 GCF_033153095.1 Gastrolobium bilobum
GGAACAAGAAGGACTGTTGCTTGACAAGCTAAAAAAATACCAATGAGCCATCGGTTAGACCATAGCTGATCTCAAAGGTATCAGTCCCTCATTTTGTATGCATAAAATATTATTGACTGATCCTAACAGTTTTTCAGTGGAACATCAAAGAAGGTTGAACCCTATAATGAAAGAAGTGGTGAGAAAGGAAGTCATCAAATGGCTGGATGCAGGGATCATATACCCAATATCTGACAGCAGTTGGGTAAGTCCTGTCCAATGCGTCCCCAAAAAGGGAGGCATCACAGTGGAAAAGAATGAAAAGAATGAGCTGATACCTGTGAGAAAGGTTACAGGATGGAGAATCTGCCAAGATTACAGGAAGCTCAACAATGCCACCAGGAAGGACCATTTCCCACTCCCTTTTACAGATCAGATGCTGGACCACCTAGCAGGAAAAGAATACTTCTGCTTCCTTGATGGATATTCGGGGTATAATCAAATTGCTTTGGCACCAGAAGATCAACATAAAACCACCTTCACCTGCCCATATGGAACGTTCGCTTTCAGAAGGATGCCCTTCGGGTTATGTAATGCACCAGCAACGTTCCAGAGGTGTATGTTCTCAATCTTTTCCGATCTAATAGGTGAAGGAGTAGAAGTCTTTATGGATGATTTTTCAGTACTGGGGACGTCATATGATCACTGCTTGGACAATTTAGAAGAAGTTCTTCAAAGGTGTCTGTCCTCTAATCTAGTGCTTAATTGGGAAAAATTCCACTTCATGGTGAAAGAAGGAATAGTCCTGGGACACAAAATTTCTAGAGAAGGACTGGAAGTAGATCAAGCCAAAGTAGAAGCTATAGCAAAAATGCCACCCCCAGTAAGTGTAAAAACCTTGAGATCTTTTTTAGGGCATGCAGACTTTTACAGAAGGTTTGTTAAAGATTTTTCCAAAATAGCTAGACCTTTATGCCACTTATTAGAAAAAGATATAAAATTTGAGTTTAACTCTGACTGTGTGAAAGCTTTTGAATCTTTGAAAAATAAGCTCATTACCACGCCTGTCATCCAACCTCCCGACTGGAACTTACCCTTTGAACTAATGTGCGATGCAAGTGATCATGCCATTAGGGTAAATCTGGGCCAGAGGAAGAACAAACTTTTTCGTAGCATATATTACGCCAGTAAAACTCTAAATGAAGCTCAGGTGAACTACACAGTCACTGAAAAAGAGCTATTGGCTGCAGTATATGCTTGTGAAAAATTCAGGCCTTACATTCTAGGATCAAAAGTTACTGTCCATACTGACCATGCAGCTCTCAAGTACCTCTTCTCAAAAAAGGAAGCAAAACCAAGATTGATAAGATGGGTCCTACTGCTACAAGAGTTCAATCTGGAGATCAAAGAAAGAAAAGGATGTGAAAATCAAATTGCAGATCATCTGTCCAGATTGGAACACATTGAAGTGGGGCTACCAATCAAGGAAACGTTCCCTGACGAACAATTGTTTGTCATTAATCACATAGACACAAATGCTCCTTGGTTTGCTGATATAGCCAACTTCCTTGCAGCAGGGCTGGAACCTTATGAGGCGAATAAAATGCAGAAGAAGAAATTTTTTCACGATTGCAGGAACTACCTCTGGGACGAACCACTACTGTTCAAAAGATGCGCAGACCAAATGATAAGAAGGTGCGTCCCAGAAGAAGAACAACCTCAAATCCTTCAACACTGCCATTCGTCCCCATATGGAGGACATCTAGGTGGAATCAGAACTGCCTCCAAGGTTCTTCAGTCAGGTTTTTTCTGGCCTTCCCATTTTAAAGATGCACGTCAATATGCAAAAAATTGTGATAAATGTCAAAGAGAAGGTAACTTGACTAAACAAAATGAAATGCCCCTCAATCCGATCCTAGAAGTTGAATTATTTGATGTTTGGGGCATTGACTTCATGTGACCCTTTCCTCCTTCGTGTGGGAACAAATTCATATTAATGGTTGTGGATTATGTAAGCAAGTGGGTAGAAGCAGTTGCTTTACCCACTAATGATGCTAAGGTGGTTATAAAATTTTTAAAGAGGAACATATTAACCATATATGGAAACCCACGTTGTCTCATCAGCGACGGAGGGAAACATTTCATCAACCGCCAACTTGAGAGGTTGTTGGAGAAATATGGAGTCAAACACAAAGTTGCAACCCCATACCATCCACAAACCAGTGGTCTCATCGAAGTCTCTAACCGAGAGGTTAAGAGAATTTTAGAGGTAGTTAATCCTTCTCGAAAAGACTGGTATCTCAAGTTAGACGAGGCGTTATGGGCTTACAGAACAGCATAAAGAACACCCTTAGGGTGTTCCCCGTACAGATTGATATTGGCAAAGCTTGCCATCTCCCCCTCGATCTGGAGCACAAGGCTTACTGGGCAGTCCACACTCTCAACCTGGATGAAAAAACAGCTGGAGAGAAGAGATTGCTGCAACTCGAAGAATTAGAGGAGTTCAGAGGGAATACATACGAAAATCATAGATTGTTCAAGGAGAAGATGAAGAAGTAGCACGATAAAAGGATCAGGAACCGAGATCTAAAAATCGGCCAGAAGGTGCTACTCTTCAACTCCAGACTCCGACTGTTCCCAGGTAAACTCAAATCAAGATGGACCGGGCCATATCAAATTATTAACGATGCAGGAAACGGAACTTTCGAAATCCAAGGTTCAGAACATGGTCGTTCCTTCAAGGTAAATGGGCACAAGTTGAAGCTATACAATGATGAAACCTTTGATGAAAAAGAGGAAAATATCCCTCTTTCTGAAACCCTTTGAGAGGTAAGTACCATGTCTAGTTAAAGACATTAAACTAAGCGCTGACTGGGAGGCAACCCAGTAGATACATTTGCTCTCTAACAAAGAGCAAAGTTTTGGGGTGGTTATCCATAACCACACAGCTCCCGAAAAGGAGGGAACGTCTGATGTCCCTCTCCAAAAAGTCCAAATAAAGTACGTTCCAGGAACGTAGTTTTGGGGTGGTCCCTAACCACAGACCTCCACAATGAAAAGGAGAAACCCTCATAATTATCTTAGCTTAGTTGTTTTAAATTCTGTTTTTAATTTAGTTTCTTTCTGTTCCCTTGTAATTAATCTTTTTGCAATGAAAAGACTTTTTTTGATCAAACTGTTTGGTATATACATGCATTTCAGCTGTAGTATTCAGACTGCCCAATTCTTTTGGATTAACTAACATACATGAAACACAAAGTCACTGACTAATCATGCTTGTTCTTTCTCTGAGTACTTGAAAATAGGAACAGTGCAGGGAATTTAATCCTCAGATTTTTTAGAGAAGCTGATCTGTGTGAACTCAAACTGGTAAGGAACGGAAAAATGCCAAACACCTATTTCTGAGAGCGTTCTTGAGGTGTAACCACAATGAAACTTCTCAGCTTGCCTTGATGTTGTAAGTACTGCTGAAGACAGATGAATTCTGCTGTCAAGGATCAAAACAGAATCACACACTCACCTCACCTCCATCATACACCATCTGGTCAATCAGAAAGAACAAGGAACGTACTCAACAATGAACCAAAAAGGGACAGAAGAGAAACAAAGAAAAAGGGCAACGACCATTCAAAAGAATTCAAGAAAAACAAGAAAACTTTCTTCCAAAGAAAAAAAAAGGTTCAAGAAAAGGTGTTACCTCAAAATAGAAAAAGTCCAAGTTCAAAGGCACAAAAGCTAAACGTTCCTTGACCCCACAAATCAGGCCACCACTTCTTCCACAGTTCCATACACTTACCCATCAAAGAAATCCTTGGAACGGAAGACAGCTGTACTTCATAGGAACGAAGCAGAAAGGCAAGTTCTGAAGAATCACATCCAGGAATGGACAGAGCAAACACCAACCCATGAGTGACAGTGAGACAAGAGATCAGTAACCTTCTCTTATCTGGGGACAGAATACTCTTACTGTTTACTATGGAGAGTAGTTCATTTTCTGAAAAGTTTATGATTGCTCACTGGCTCAAGTTCCTTTCTGTTATGTTATTCTTTTAAATTGGGCAGCCCAATACAATATTTCTGAGTTGTTTGAGGACAACCAACAGTTTAGTTTTGGGATGTTTGATGGGACGTAAATTCGTTCCCATCTAAGCCCATTTTGATGACAAAATATCATATGTTCCCTCATCTGATGAGCAACTTCAGTATGAAAATCACTTGTTTTACACATTTGTGACAAAAACACAGTGGGGGAACGGATGGTAACGTATTCCTTTAAAATATATTAAAAGGGGAACGGACTGAGACGCATTTAATGCACCTGCTCCATTCATTTAATGCTTCTGTACACTTTGCAGGAAACGTAGAGTTGAAAACTTCTAAAAAGCAAGGCGTTGCACCAACTGAGCAGCTAGAAACGTGAAGAGCAGGGAATCAAGAGTTCTCATTGGCTGAAAACAGAAGCAAAACATGGGAAGACCTGCAAACTACGGCTAATCATCACCAAACCTTGTTCCATCCATCAATTTGCGCAGCTTCCATACTCTGCTGCCACCAACCCGTCCCCTCATTCAAGCAACTTGCTCCAAAGGATTTACAAGCTTGCCACTCTCCTTCCATCTATAAATAGGACCACCCTCATACAAAAACATCATCGGATTCTGGAGGGATTAAAGTCCAGAAGGAAGAAGATCACCTAGTAGTAGTAGTATTAGTCAGTAACGTAGATTAATTTTAAGTTGTAACTGTAGTTAAGTGACAACCCCTTTTCTCTTCTCTGTAAACAACCATCAAGACTCCTCACGAGCAAATACCCATCTTTCTCCATTTTTTGTTTCTTTTTGTAAACTGTCTTTTAATTTAATATAAGTGTTTTTCTCTTCGTTCCAATCATTATCTCTTGACTGAATCTCGGGTCTATGTGATCTCAGTTCAGAATAATTATGTTTAAACTATCAGCCATGAGCTGAACTATCTGTGGAACGGGTAAACTGTGAAACTCTTAAAGAACTGTTTTCAAAACTCTTGACTGAAGCTTTTTGTATTTCTTTGGCTAAGTAAGCTATATTCATTGTGGGCCAATGGAAATTGGGTACATACTGAGAAAGGAACTTCCATAAGGAAGGGATTTCAGACAGCTTAGCCATTGGGGGAAGGTAGATGTCATGGCAAAAACGCTATTGGTCACCTTAGGAATAAGGGGCCAACTCGTCCATATTAAGGTTCTGAACTAAGTACCTGTTGGAGTCAAGGGAGCCATAGAAATATGGAAACTTGTGAGCCATCTAGACCATGAGCTGAGGAATCAGAGTTGGCAGGCAAAGAAATTGGGACAAAGCCAAAAGGTGCTAAGTCTTGAGCAGAGAAAACATCCCCTTTAAGAGTGAAGCAGTGAATCTGTTCCTTCTGTTAAACTGTTTTAACCACCACCCTGTTGTCTCTTGATTATAGTTATTTCTGTTTTAGTAGTTTTATTTTATCTTATTTAGTACTTATAAAAACTTTAATGATTGTTATCTCACCTTCTTCTAAACAGGAAAGATCACATGCATAACGCAACGAGCAATTGTTTGCCATCAGATTGAACCTACTGTTCCTGAGGAACGTTGTCAAGACAGTAGGGAACGTTTGACCTGACAGTTCATTTACTAACTTTTCTTCTCATTTTCACTCTTTATAAACAGTGATAAAACAATAATTAGCACTCTATCCTCGTGGGAACGATAATTTGGGCATTAATACTCCCTTTATTACTTGATGCGTGCACTTGCGCACTTGGGTTGGATCTAAGGGACGAATCTGTGTTCTGCAAGAACAGAGGAACGTCCCCTATCAGAACTTATATTTTTCCACCATCAGCAAACCACCCAACACCACTCAACCCACAAACTACTTGTACATGCTCAAAACTCGCTTATACAAGATCGCGCATGGCCCTTGCCACAACTTCCAAGTGTTACGCATCAGTTTCCCTGAAGAGAATTTCACATTCTCAAACAGAGCACTATCACGATTAAGTAATGGCGTGAGGCATCTTATCTTAACACATATGACCGGCGCTCCCCAAGGTGACACGCTCGGTCGGATGAAGTCTTTCGCCGAAAGACCCTCAACAAGCTTCTTCAGCTCGGCCAACTCTGGTGGCGACATCCGGTGTGGAGCTAATGAAATAAGCCCCACACCAGGCAACAAATCAATGGAGAATCTCTATCTCCCGCTGTAGCAGAAACTCAGGAATCTCCTCAGGACATACCTCGAGGAATTCCCTCACCGTAGGAATGCCAGTGATATCCTCCTTTGCCCCACTCACCAAACCTCTCAACATGACATATCTGAATGCCCTTGCACTCGAGGCTCTCCTAGCCTGTAACAATGATATACACGGCGAGGAACTGGCTGTGGAAACACACGGAGACATCACCTCTCGCTAGGCACAACAATCAATCATCACCCAATTCCTGGACAACCAATCCATGCCTAGAATAATATTTAAATTAACCATCGGCAATCAATCAGATCTACCGAGTAGTCACGGCATCCCACTGAAACACGACATCTCGATGTGCAGTGGTAGAATCACACTTTTCTCCGATGACGGTGGTCACCCGCAATGGTGGAGAAAGCACAGACATGGGAAACTCAAGCCCCACAACAATCAGGGTTGCAACAAAAGAGTGCGTAGCCCCGGAATCAAACAAAACATCATCAATAATCCACCACAGGAAACAGTACCTCTGGCTAGGTTCGGAGCTCGGTCTGACTGTTGCGGATCCATGGTATACACACGTCCCGTGGTAGGTGGCATATCAGGTATCCCTGAAGACGCCATAGGAATCATCTGCAACGGAACAGCTCGAACTGTTGCAGCTCTTGCCGTCGACGACGGACACTCTGTAGCATAGTGGCCCTCCTTGCCACACTGGAAAGATATAGTCTGGCCGTTAGCACACGGCCCCAAATGAACCTTCCCATATCCCGTGCATCTGGGAGTAGAAGGTCTCGTTGTACTCCCTTGAGCAGAAGTCCTCTTGAATGGACTAGGCGCCTGCCTAGCAGCCAACTGCTCTTTTTTTCCTTTTCCAGCAAACTTCATGTCCTTCCCGGAAGTGGAACTACCTGTTCCCTTCGTCTCAGCAATCTTGTCCCTCTTGGCCTTACTCGAGTTGCAGAAGTCCTCGATGTCCCGACACTACTGCACCAGTGTCCCGAAGTCTCTCGAAGCAGAACCAGCGAGGTAACCAACAACATCCTCATTAAGTCCCCTACGGAACTTAGCAGCCAAGAAGATCGGAGTAGGCCTCTACATCCGAAAGTGAGCGAACTTAACCAGCTCTTTGAACTTGGCCAGGTACTCGTCAACGGACAACGAGCCCTGCACCAACCTGTCGAATTCCCCCTGCTTCCTCTCCTGAGCATCATAAGGGAAGTACCGACCCAGAAAGCAATCCTCGAAGAATGGCCATGTCATAACATGACCCTGCACCTCAAAAGCATGAGAGGTGTTCATCCACCACTCTTGGGCATCACCCTCCAGCATATACGTGGCGAACATCAGCTTCTGTAGATCAGTACACTGCATCACACGAAAAATCTTGTCCAGCGCCTGAAGCCATCTCGGCACAGCAATAGGATCATACGATCCATCGAAGGTAGGAGGCTTATGCTTACGGAAAGCATTAAGCCGACGGTCAATCATGTCTCGATCCTCAGCAGGCTCCAAGTAGGGTTCCATCACCCCAGTAAGAGGAGTGACACCCTCAACGTGACTCAGTCTCTCATCCTGATGGCTAGGTGGAGGCGGAGGTGGCGGTGGCGGTGGCGGTGGGAACTGACCAACAGCAGGACCAGCTCTCATCTCCTCCAACATGACCCTCATCAGGTCATGCTCGCCAAACGGTTCGCCTCAAGAGCATCCTTTGTGGCCTTCTGGTTCGCCTAATGAGCGGCATCCATCATTGCCACGTTGGCCAATCTTGCGGCCTCCTGCATCTTAGCTAATGCAGTCAGGATCAGGTCAAGTTGACCCTTAGCAATCTCACGAGTTCTCTTGGGTATTACCATGAATTTGCACAGTTACACAAATTATGAGTTGATCAGGCCCACGCATTGTGATCACATATGCATTATCATAATAACACTCAACGGCGCAAACACACAAGACAAGAAATCACAAAGCATCCTAAGCTATTGCAATACATATAAGCTTTTCCCTAGAAAGTGCTCTGATACCATAAAATGTAACACCCCGTGTTAACCCGGTTTGTTCACATGTCACCGTATTAAGCCACATTTAATAAAAATGCGGAATATTCTTTTTCTTTTCAATTATGATGTCATTATCCTTACCAAGTTGAATTACTTAATTCGTTTCCAAAACATTACCTGTATGTAAATGCAAAAGACATATATCTTTACTGAATAACCTCATAACATAATTAAGATCATTAATTGAGTCTCTAGTCATGGCACTACAACACGTAAGCCGGACAGCCATGTAGTTTATACAACCAAAATCTAATCAACAAAACATAATCAAATGTGGCATGGACAATCCTCATGCTCACCAAATAAGGCAACAAGGCCCAACAACAGTCTCAACAATAACAACATAATCATCAAGATAACATAACAACATCAAGCATATAATCATAACAGCAGACATCTAACTCAGCTCCGGCTTCCTACTGCTAGAGGTCTCAACCCCTGCATTACCTGAACCTGAAATGTGTGCCCCAAACGTGGGGTGAGATCTCTAAAAAAAAATCTCAGTAAGACAAGGGGTCCTCAAGGATCTTCCACCCTAAGCTCACTTACATGTGCAATATAAGTTCAAAAGCAGTTCAACAGTATAAGTTCCAAAATAGTGCAATGTAGCAGATAATCATGTTATGTGTGTTATAACAATTTTACTGATCAGAGAAGTGCAGGAATACGTCTATTATCCACACAGTACCAGCCCATGTTGTACCTGCCCCCAGGACCACCCCATGGCCTCTTGGCTAGGCGAAACACCACATACATATCATAAGCATTTTGCACTTAACAGCTCCATAGCATTTAAATAAAACAGTACATGAAAACACATCATGCATATAACCATCCCCCCATGGGACATGGTGGAACAAACAATGGCTAAGACGAGGACACGAAAGCTTATCTTTCAAGCTAGCTATCCAAACCAAGAATCCAACCAAGCTCAAAGTCCACACACAGCACAATCACAATCTGTTTGGACCAACAATAATATCAATATTCATACTCAACAAGCATAGGGTATAGAGACAACGCCTTCCCTTTACGTTTCATGTCTTAAGGCTTCTCACAAAGCCACAAGACCTAAATCACTTTGATTCAGACTTAGATTAATTAATACAGAAGCCCACACTGACTAATCATGGGTCCACAAACCCAAAATAGCATTCTGCATGAATAGTACCTCACTGTCCTCGAAAACCCAAAATATCTGGATATTTGTCGGGGGCATATCCGCATATCAATATCCGGATATATGTCTTGCAATATCCGGATATTCAGAACCCCATATCCGGATATCAATATCCGAATATTTCCAACCCAATATCCGGATATTTCGCGGCAGAACTCAGATTCTGCATTTCGCGAGATATCAATCCAAAGGTTCGACTTTTACCGATTACAAAAGCTTAAACATGCATTTCTAGGTGTGTTTAACCTTACCCAACCTTAAGTTATGATCTTTAGTCCATTACATGCATCAAGGTTCCATCTTTAACAAAAAAAACTCATGTTCAAGGGTGGTAAGGCTTACCTAAGCTTAAAACAGAGCAAGGAGGTGCTCTTGGAGCTCTCACTTCAGCTCCAAAGTTCAGCCAATAAGGGTGCATGAAAATGTCACACAAGACTTGATTTTTCTTCGCAAAGCTTGACACTTGGAGCTTCAACAACCAAGACAAAGGCTACAACACCCCAACCCAAGAACTCAGCCCTTACACTCACTCAACACAGCCACCAACATTCAGAAATGGTGCTTCTTTCTCACTCACAATGATGGTCCACACTCACACAAGGTGTTTAGGTGAAGGAAAATGGAGAAAAGGTGCTCCCTTGGAGCTTCAATGGAGGTGGAAGAGGCTATCAAGGTGGCTGACCCCTCTCTTTAGAAAATCTCACGTAGCAAGGCACAAAAATGACCTAGGATCATGTGCCAAGGCTATATATAGGCCACTTAAGTTTTAATCGCACTGTATTAGCGCTAATTGCTACGCTTAGCCATTTAATCCTAATCTTAGGATTCTGAACCTACTCATTTTTCTAAGATTTATCATATTTTTATTTTATTTTTCGCAGCACCTTTCCGGTACGCGCTTCTCCATAGCCAGTATCAGTTTTAGCACCAGTTCTCACTATTTTAACTTGAAACTTGTTTTACAAGTCCTATATATTATTATAGTGACATAAACACATTTTTCATAATTTTCCGGGATACTTCACCGGTACGCATTTATACCGAGTAGCAGAACCGGTATCTGCACTTTTCGTCCGAAAAACGACTTTCAGCATTCTTAATCACTTTCTATATTTATTTAAGCCCTCTCATAATTATTAAGGTAAATTATGGAATTATTTCCTAATTTCACATATTTAATTAATTATTTTCCTTAATTAACGGTGCAGATTCTTACACGTTCAGCGGGTGTAAATATAAAAGAAATATAAGCAAAGGCTCAACAAATTTCATTAATGACAAAGGAATACAAGTCTATGGTTGACATACCAACCATACAAAAAAGGTGAAACTACAAATTGATGAAATCAAATTTGGCGGTCTCCCATATTAGCTGCCTCCTCTTCAACTATAGAGGCTTGTTCAACCACGCCCGCAGCAACAACACTCCTACTATCACCCTGCACGCCTGGGCCAGATAAAGTGACGCTAGCAAGCCCCGTTGATAAATCCTTCCCGGTTTCGTCACCAACAGGATGGCCTCCAACGGTCGCGTCGCCAACTGGGGGGTCCCTTTGTGCGTCGTCATCTTCATCAGTCTCGGGACCCTCCTCAATCACCGTCGCCCCTCCATCTGACTCCTGCTGAAGTATCCGGTTTCCCTCCACCTCATATTCAGGGATGAAACCAGTGATGTCAAGATCAGGGTGTCAAACACAGACTTGTTGGAGCGCATTGTTAAAAGACTGGTACAAAAGACTCGCCAAGGCACCTTCCATTTTTTACACCCGCCCAGCTAATTTTTTGGAGTCTTCTTGGGCGGCGTGAAGATTCCCATACATGGAGGCCAATTCGACGGATAATGCATCTTTAGCCGATTGGAGACTCTCCTTCTCTGCCGAAGACTTGTCTAGTAACTTCGACAAGTCATCCTTCTTTGAAGTCAACCGCTTAATCTCCTCACTGCCCTTCTTTAGCGATGCGGTCAGAGAAGTTTTGGCAGTTTTTAAGTCATTGACTTCCTTCGCAAGGCGCCCCACCTCAGTGGTCAAGCCATTTACCTTACGCCCCATCTCCTTGAGGCGATCGTCTTTGGCAGAGAAACGACTATCGACAGTAAGGGCAATCTCTTGGATACCCAAAATGCGACTAATGACCACTTGCGTACAATTAAGGATTTCGTGGCGGTTGATCTGGTCCGGCACTGCCATATTCAGCACGGGTTTTGGGAAACTGGAGCCGAGATCCCTTTCTGACAAGGTTAGGACTCTGCCGACTGGGATTACTGCAGGTAAAGGAGTTTCCTGCGCACCCGCAGCTGCCAGGAGAACTTCGCCATCTGGAGTACTGGTCACCATCACCTCACCATCACCTGAATCTTCAAAGAAACCGCCCATGCCATGGCAGTCGCTATCCGTCAACTGCCTAGACTCAAGTGGCTCAAGGCGCAGCATCTTTGAACCCCCAAGCGGGACCAAGGATCCCTCTCCTGGCCTTTTTAACCCCGAGCTTTCATGCCCAGGCAAGACGGATACTCGCTTGCCGATGAACCCCCCATCCAGTTCGCCGTCTCTTTAATTATGGGCCCAAGCGCCCTTTTCTCCAGCACGGCAGCAGGAATGTCAGCCGCAGATCGAATCTTTTTCTTTTGAAGGTGAACTTCCTTCTTTTTGCCCTTGTTTCCATCTTTACTTTTTGCGGCGGCAGCAGGCACAACTGGAGGAATCCCACCACTAGCAGCCCTGACCTTGGCAGCAGCCTCACGCACGGTTCTCAATGCTTCCATTGACAAACTTTCAACTGCAAGATGGAAAAGATACAAATGTTAGTAGAGACAATAAATACTTACAACACAGTCATAAATGTTATAAGTCACCGTCACACCTCCATAACACAACACTTTCTTCGTAGGCCACTGTTCGAAGCCTTTTCTAACCTCCATAAACCAGTCTACTACCAGTATCTCTTCCCGGGACAAAGATTCTGACTGGCGGGAACCTCATAATGTGCTTTAGCCCAATATAGCTCGATCCGACTTTCCCCACTCTCTCGATCAATGAAGAAAAGTAATTCGCCCTCGCCAAGAACTGGATGTACCCAGAAGAAAGTCCCCCTCTAGTTTTTGTACGAATCGACGTACGTGGAGAATATCGCTCCCAATTTAGCCCCCGCCTTCAACAAAACCCAGCCAAGCTTTTGGTATGAGGGCGACACCTGGAAGTAATAAAAGAATAACCAGCACACCCATTCGAAATATTGGCATATCTTCTCAAATACTCGAACGAACGCCCAAGCATTAGGATGCAGTTGAGAGGGTGCAACCCGCAGATGGGCTAACACTCCCATCTCAAACTCTGAAAAAGGGAACCTCACTTTCTGATCGGTGAAATGAGTCTTATACACCATAAACCGCCAGTGAGAGATCGCCTCACGGCGTGGCTTGTCACAGACTCGATCGACATCTCTAACCACAAAGCTTTGCCATTTCATCTCGTCTTCAGCATTTTCAGTAAAGTCAAAATTACCTTCAGAGTTATAAGCCTCGCCCAAAATATCCGAACTCGTATAACAAGAAGAAGAGGATGCCACCGCTTTGTCCACCCAATTCCTCACCAAAAAGCGTTCATTTGTTTGCAATACTTCCATGGTAGTTAAGAAATTACCCACAAATCAATCCTGGAAGCGACAAACACACAGTCAAACGCCAAACACTTTAATCGACATCAACAGAAGTCAACAAATCACCAAGCCCCAAACCTCCATATCGCCCAACTACCGCTCCCCGAACCACTAACACCCCCTCACCAATAAACTCAACAAAAATAGCTCAAACACAAAGGAACTTACCAGAAGAATCAGAGGTTTCCGAAGAACTCGATGTATAGAAGTCCGAATAGCTTAAAGGATAAGGCCACCACGCAGGCGGTACCTTATAAAGCCCCAAGTCTTCATAAATGGCATCCCACATGCCATACCTTACAAGCCGAGCATCCTCTGGGTGGTATCTACCTAATCGGTTGTCAGTAGATTCATCATATTTATGACGATGGAAAGAGTTGGGAATTTAAGAAGCTCGGTCACAAGACGTGCACAAGGCGACATGAGACTCAACAATTGGGTGGATTATTTGTAAGGGATGAGGCTGGTAATAAATTTCTAGAGGACGGTTATGAGGTTCACGATTAATAGAAGATAAGGGCCAAATAAGTCGCCCTACTCCAAAAGCGGAGCGCCGCGAAGCACAGTGATGTGAACCAGTCCTATGATCATGAGAACGATCAGAAGACCTAGAATGCCTCCTCCGCGAAGGGCGAGGCCTAACACCACTACCAGACTCACCAGACCGTCGCCCCTTAGATTCAGCAGGCCGGTGCCTATCAGATCTAGAAGCCCTCACACCAGTTACGACCTAACGCCCACCACGGAGACCAGAACCAGGAGCCTCACCAGAATACGGAACCACAGGCCTTAAAGCCCTCTCTGGCAAAAGACTTTGGATCTCCTCCTCGCTGAAACCCAGAAGCTCTGGTATCCTACCATGAGGTAATGACTTAACCCCAGGAATAAAATAGTGGCAAGGGGGAACGCTACTACCTTCCCTAGCGCTGCTATCTTCCCCACCGCGACCAGCGAGAAATGCTCGCATAGCCGGCCCCACTTCACAAGCTTCATCAAACGTATCAAAAGCTTCATCAAACTCCTATTCTTTAACAACCACCCCAACTCAGGCAAGACCAAACCAATCAAGTCCTTTAACTCGACCATCACGAGAAAGAAGAGAACAGAAACAAAGCCAAATGAAAGTAAAGTAATAACAGAAGTTACAAGCCAGAAACACTGTATCTGAGGTAATAAGGACTGTAGAGGTAGTAAGAACGGAAGAAAAGAGGATTAACGCAACCACTCACACAGAAGAGAGAAAACCAGAAGGGAGAAGGCAAGAGCACGAAGAACCAGAGATCAGCGAAGAAGGTTTCATAGAGGGGGAAACCCCCTTTAAATAGGGCCAAAAGGATAAGGATGGCATACATGTGTAGCGCCCCACAACGTTGACTGTAGGATAACACAACTGTCAGAGAATAAGCGGTTGTGATTAAGGACCCTATGGTAATTACAGGGGGACAAGGCACCCCTCACATCGCATTAATGCGTTGTACTTCGTGACGTTTGAGTGCCTGCAGTTAATAGCAATGATGGAGGCATCCATCATTACTGTCCCTCGAAAACTGAAAGGCCATTTTTCCTGCCAGAGACAGGTGGACAACCTAAGAAGTCCCCCGCGAGCCACATGACTCGCCAAGAAGCCAATTCGCCAAGCAGGGAACCCCCTTTAAACCGTCAAGAATCCGAAATCATCACTGAATCACTAAGAGACCCTTCACCCTGCCAACCACTCAGATCACCGTCTAGATAATATCACCCAAGACCATTTATCTTGGCACCAACCTACGTTTGCTACAAAGTTGGGGGACTCCTATTCCGGATGGCCCAACGTCATAGTGGCCCAAAGGCTTAAGCCCAAACTCCTTGTCCACGTCATCCCTAACAACCCTCAGTTTCCCTACCCTCAAGGCGACGACGCTCCCTAAATGAGACACTGAAATGTCTCATCTTGGGATTATAACTCCCAATGAGACTGCCCCAGATACTATAAATGGTAATTGTCCTTTGTCACATGCTGACATCGCTAGGCACGGAGGGTGCATCACTGCTATCATAGCAGTGTCTGCCACCCTAAGCTAATCCCAAGGAGAGTTGACCCCCTCCTCACCAACCCACACAGGATAAAGTCACCTTCCACTATAAGTACCCCTCTCCACACACAAGGAGAGGCATCTTATGTATCGTTATTCTGCCCATTTACCTTGAGTCATATATACACACACCCAATCCCCATTATCATTTGTTAGCTTCATACTTGGAACTATATCTCCTAGCTTGGTCTCTACTTGTGCTAGAGGTATAACCCATACAGTGACTCAATCCCAGAAGGGAACATAGTGGGCTTATAGACCACAAACGGTACACATAGCATGGCAGAATGCATATTTCTCTTATGTTTAGTATAGTTTAGAGTGTTAAAGCTCAAGGCATATATACATCATTTTAACACTCCTCCTGCACTCATTCATATGTGGTTAGTTATTGGAAACCTAAGTAGAATCAAAGGCTGCTTTGGAAACATGGTGTTAGAGAATAATATAAACTATTAAAAAGGTCCCCACCCAAAACCTTAAAGTTTTGGGTTGAATTGGTTCTTTACATGGTTTCATAGTGGTATCAGAGCTTAGCTTTAGTGACCACAAGGTCACGAGTTCAATCCTCATTGTCCCACACTTTCGAGTGGAATTAAAATAAATAAACCAAAAAAATTGAGCTTGTGCAATATCTACACTTCAAGCCCAAAGGGTTCTTGTGTGAGGGGCGTTAGAGAATAATATAAACCATTAAATTTTTTTTCACCCAATACCTTACAGTTTTGGGTTGAGATGGTTCTTTCTTTTCACTACAAAGTTATGAGTTCGATCCTCACCGCCCCTCACTTTCTAGTAGAATTAGATAAGCACATATTTTCTGTAGAAACATTAAAGCCAAAAAAGAAATACATATTTTTTATCCATTCTCTTTTTCTTTTATTTTTTAAATTAGAAAAGTGCAACAATAGTTTAAATTATATGACATACAAATATCATTATCCATTAGACTAATGGACTTTGCATTTACCGTAACATGATCCACATATATATATATATATATATATATATATATATACTACAAAAAAATCGGTGTTTAGCCACATTTGTAAACGTGGCTAAATTGCTTTAAAAATGTGGCTAATAAAAACAACCACACTTTTTGTGAATGTGGCTAATCGTGGCGTTGCAATATTTTAGCCATATTTACTGTTTTACTTAACCACATTTTATTTGAGGGTGGTAGCATTGACTTAGCTACGTTTATTGATTATATTTACCACGGTTTAAATGTGGCTATTTTAATGATTATGTTTTTAAAAAAAATTACAGCCACATTGTGGCTGAATTCACAGAATTAAAAACCAATAAAAGGAATAAAATTTAAGGGGGGAAAT
This sequence comes from Gastrolobium bilobum, assembly GCF_033153095.1. Taxonomy (NCBI): domain Eukaryota; kingdom Viridiplantae; phylum Streptophyta; class Magnoliopsida; order Fabales; family Fabaceae; genus Gastrolobium; species Gastrolobium bilobum. The sequence continues at coordinate 16,491 of NW_026899075.1, forward strand.
GGATATAAATATCATTAAAAGTAACTTCAATAATGATTTGTTTTATCTCATGAAGTAATCTAACATTGATAAGACTTAGAATTTACAAACACTAAAGACTATTTTAACTAAAAATGGATCACTTAAAATTTACAAATAGTTGAGCTATATCCTTTTAATAGGACTAACCCTAATCACCATTTAAGGTAGTACGAGCCTAGCCATTAATAACAAGACCATAAGAAAAGGCAATAAATTTTCTTGAATCCAAAGACTGCTCTAATGCCAGCATGTATCAAAAGAAAAAGAATGAATATTAAGTGGCAAATTAGTAAAAGTGCACAATGCATTGAGGAATCATTACCAAGACATAAAAAGGTCTTGTAAATTCAAATGCAATACCAAAGGATCCAGTAGACGAAGACATACATTTCATTGAGATTATCTTAAGCCAATAAATACATCACCAATGGGTCCATTTAAGAAATTGTGGCTTAAATTCCTGCAAGACAACGACAATGATTTCATAGACATTAGTAATAATAAAAAATAAAGAAATAAATTCAAAAGCGATACTGAATAGTAATAATAAAAAATACACATACGAATATAAAAATAACAATGATGAACTATTTTTTTTTTCTTTTTATAATATTAAAATCAATTATTTGGGTTGAGAAAAGGCACAGCTAAATAGACATAGAGACAAAAACAAACAGATAGAACATATATTTCTTATTGGGTTCGCGTATGGATCCTTCATCCTTTACCCCAAAGTCAACCCATTTATATCTCTACTATGGGAGAGAGAGGGGAGGTAAAGGATCTTAAAAAAATATAGATAAGCACATGGATAGTGGTTTAGCCATTCTCCGTAAAAATTAATCTAGCAAGTGCTTTTACTCCTATAAATTGTTTCAGTTTACAAGAAAGAATAACATGCAATTCTAATTGACTTATTAACTTAACTAACCTCTTCCCATGTTCCCACTTACCAAGATAAAGATGAACTAAACATTATTTTTTATTTTTTATTTTGGGTGGAAAACTAAACATAATTTAAATTCTATATGACAGTTGCTACAAAATATCAGTTGGACAAAAATGCATACTAAATCTTAAGACGAATAAGAGGAGACAAAGATCCTTAGCCAAATAAAAAAATAAAAATCAGAAGCACAAGTAGCCATCAGATATGAAATTAACCTAATGTTGATGATATAATTCACGTGTTTACAAAGTAAAAAAACCACACCAAAAACAAAATAGATGAGAAAAACCAAATCGATCAAAAAACCGAGAAACTTCAAAACCTGTTTGGAAGTGGAAATTGTTTCCGATAAGGGAATCAATTGATTTATAGAATGAATCTTTACCACAATCATCTACAAAGCCTTAAGGTTATGGAATCTAATAAATTTACTAGTGTACATAAACCTCAGCCATGACACAAAAATAAATAAACAAATAAAAGATCCATCGAACCAGAATATGAGTTTCCAGAAAACATGTTAATTAGTAGATCTGTATGTATCACTGAAATAATGGAAAAAGGGAGTTAAGGTTATATATCGTGAGTAAAAGACGTTGTGTTTGTCTCACTGAAATGGAGTTGGGTTTACTAAAATCAGAGTGTGAGAAATTCGAATGTGGCCACTGTCAAGAAACAAAGTTTGGGATGAAAATGAGTATTGCATAGTAAAGGTGAGGAATCTGAGTATTGCACAACTCTTGTTACTTCCACTTAATTGATGAGGTTCAAAAATAAATAAACAAACCATATTTTTATTCTCTTTAAGCTGGTAAAAAATGGTTTAGTAGAAGAAAATCAAGGGTTATAACAAAGAGAGGAAATGTAAGTACCTCATTAGCTTTGTTTAGTTTAAGATCACAACGAGTGCAGTATATAACATTGTGACTGTCTTTAAGCTCTCCTTGCTTACAAATAGGACAACAAATATCTTCTATATGCCCCTATTATCAATTCCCATAATCAAATCAGAGACTTCATTCCAAGTAAATGCAGAACTAAAACCTAAGGCTGCTATTTTTGGGAGCTGACCATATCTAGTTAGAATATACTATGGGAAAATGGTCAAGTTTTGAATTGCATTGCTTATCTGCATTTAGCTGCATGTACTCATAAACTGCACGAGCCAAGTACTCATCCACTTCATCTTCCCAAGTTTCAATTTCGTTTTCTAAATCTGCAGGGAGATTAAGTAAAATCTCCAAATTAAAAAAGCAGGAGCGAGTTAAAGCAAATTTAACTGAAAAGTAAATCTACAGCCACATGGTCCATTTATAGATTTTCTTAATAGCTTTGATGTTTCTTTTATTTCCATCTTATCTTCTGGCATAATCTAGAACTACCCAAATGTTCAACAGAACACTCGTCATTTTGTTCTTGTTTCACTGCTCACTACAGAAATAATAATGTTACACAGAAAGTTTTGTTCTTTAATAATGTAATGTAGCATGTTAAATGAGAAGAAGGTGATATTATAAAGTTATACCTTCAATGGGTGGTTCGGAATTTGAGATTTTCATAAAATATCCTCTGCGTTTCTAAGAGTATCTCTTGGCATTCACCCTAGTAACTAGTATGGAGACCTTGATAGTCCCATAATACATCATCCATCTCAGAATCAGAAATTGGAATGTTATGAATTGCTGAGTGTATGATTTTGTTGAGTTCATCGGATACAATATCATGGAAAGCATTTCTGACAATATCATGGATACAATATCCTGCAACCAAGGAAATATCCAACTCTTCCTAAACGCAAATAGCATATAAGTAGAATTGAATTTCGAAAATGAAAAAGGAAGAGAGAGAGAGAGAGAACCTGGTGTTAGTTAGATGATTGAGACCTTACTTTCCAGAGCAAGCGATTTCTGTCGTCTCGCACCCTTTTGAAACAATTCTCCCTCAACTGCGAATCACATTTATGTTATCAATAATCCTGATTTGATTTGATTTGTATGATAAAATTAAAAAAGGGTTAAATATGAATATTTATTGCAAATAACGGATTATGCAAGTTGCCTTATTGGGATACATAAATCTTATATAAATTGATAGAAAGTGTACTGAACTTCAAGGTAAAAAGGATTGAATCTACACGAAGGCATAATACTACTACTAGGTGGGGCTTTGATAGTTGATCCTGCTGTTACAAAGTTTGCACCATGTGAGAAGTTGGTTCCCAAGGAATCAAGATATGCATTGAGATGTGGAAGTCCAAAACTTTGTGCTGAAATTACAGATCAAAATTAGAATTAAAATCCTTCATTTGGCAATAACCTAGTTGATAGTTAAATTGTTTCATTCAGTAAGTGATTCCGACTTAGACTCAATTTGGTAAATAACCGAAAAAAGTTAGGTAACCAAAGTATTACACAAATGCAATATTTCAAGGAAATTTATACCATTGTTGTTGGCTAGTGGCTAGACGTATATTGAGAAAAATAAATTTATAATTTATCGATAGTGCCTAGAAGTACTCACAGAGTCACAGGTATATGAGCACAATCTTCACCACCCAATAAAAATAAACTCAGAAAATCTCATAATAAACCTTGAAAGTGGCTTTTTCATCTTCCTTCATGAAGGAACCTAATATGGATTCGATAACGAAACGACAAGTTAAGGAATATAATTTCATAACCAATTTCTCAAGTGATTGGAAATTACCTCAGGAATTCACCCTCAAAGCAAGCATATCCACATCAAGTAAATATTCACAGTAAATATAAATAATTAAAAACGCAGGCGACATTAGTTTTTAATGAGATTTCCAACTCCAATATGCACTACAAGTAGGAACAATTAAGATCCCTAAAAATTATGGTCGAAGCATCCAATCAAAATGTAATAATGATAAACTATAAGATCTAAGTTGTCTGCGTAAAGGATCATCGTAACAAGAAATTGTCAAAGAAATGCCAACGAAAGAACCGAATCAGAGAAACTTACATCAAGTCCAGAGACCAAGACTCTGCGGATTTGAGTGGCTAACCCTGGAACTCTGAGAAAATCGTTGAAGTAAAGGACGCACAAGCGCCGTCGTTGGCGACGGTGGATGAACTGAAGATTAGTGGTGATGCTGTCGGAGAGGAAGAAGAGGTTGGATGAGAATCTGAAGAGGGGAATGGGAATTGCATTTTTCTTTTCTCTATGGATTTGAGGATAATCAATTGATATGAGAAGGATACTTGGTTAGAGAAAAAAAATGGGAATGAGTTGTAGAAAAAAGAAAAAGAAAAAAGAAAACTATTTTTCTTATTTAGACGAATTTATCGAGCAAAATAATACTCGTAGCAGGATTCCTTAATTATTTTTTTTATTTTTTTGTGTGTCTCTTAGCTTAGTAGATCTAGGGCATTTCAAAAATATTTGCCACATTCTAAAACTATCGCTAAACGATTGTGCTTAAACGCCGTTTTTCTTGTATATGTGTATATATATATATATTGAGAATAACATGATCCATATTTTTAATTCAGTCATTTGCAAGTGTATTATTCTATTACAGCGATCCTTAAAATATTTGGTATCGAAGTAAAATATTTTGGGTAAAATATTTTATTTTTTCAAACCTGTTTATCTAAATGATTGAAAAAAAATGTTTCTTGAAAATTTAATAATAAAACATTTGAAGGTTAGTTTTAAATAAATTAAATAATATATAGGTTGAAAAAGTCTACTACTTTCTCGTCGTATTGACATGATATTAAAATGTTGCAAGAAATGTTTACCAAAAGAAAAAAGAAAAAAATGTTGCAAGAAATCAATATTTGAGAATATACATATTAAATTTCCACTAAAAATATCATATGTGCTATGCGCTCGAACTATTGTGCCTTCAAGCATTTGAGCTTTGAGCTTTGTTTACTTCTTTTTATTAATTTTTAATTTTTTTTAATTAACACATAATCCCGAGGCCAACATTTTGATCTTGATGGCTACAAACCTCGAGCGCTTATGTGCTAAAGCGTTTCTTAACGTATTGGTACATGAATTATATTTGGATTCTCGGGAAATTGGTATTCAGAAATCAATTTATTCGCATTTGCTAAAAGGTTTTTGTAAATTTGTATGGGAATTTGATTTTTTCATAATTTTGATTTGTGAACAAATTATATAGCAAAATGACATCCAATATTCTTAGAATTTCGGATGTTCAGAAAAACATTCTCAATAATATTTGACAATCAACCAAACATAGAATCAGTAAACTTGAGCCAATATTCCCAGTAACATTTTTGTCTACCAAATAATATTTTGGTCACATTCTTGAAAAATTCACTTTCCCAGCATATTTATAATGATCGCAGCCTATAAGTAAATGAATAAAAGTCACCTTTAAGAAAAAATGAGTTAAAAATGACAGTTAAGGAATAAAATGTGGTAGGCAAAATCACCCAAAAGATAAAAGTAAAAATAGAAACATGACTAGAAAAATATTCTAGTTTATTGGTAAAGTTTGGTAATGAATAAAGGTGACTAGATAGATAAACATTTACCTAGTTGAATTTCACTTAACCTATGTAAGTGAAAAGTGTCAAAAACTTTCTTATTTCTTCTTCGTCTTCCACGGGCAACGACAGAGAGGGAGGAAAGAAAAAGTTTTTAGTGAAAATCTTCTAAAATTCATATAGAGTTAGAGACCTCCAAATCACTTCGTTCCTAAGCCAAACTTGTGAGAAATTTTGAGAGGAACACATTGGTACTCATATTTTCGTGTGAGGTTCACTTTAGAGAGAGTTCTTCCCTTAAGATTTTGGATTTCATGGAAGATATGGGTTTTGAAGGAGTTTTAGGTTATATGAGCTTAAAGTAAGCTTTCCTCTTCATTTTTGGGTACATTATGGTAAGGAATTACCTCTTTTTTCTTGTTTCTATGAAATTTTAAGGAAGCTAGGTTTTGTGATGAAAAGTGCACGAAAATGTGAGGATTTTATGAATTGTGATGGTTGTTTATGGTATATTCATGTTGTAGAGTTGATCCTAACATTGTTTTGAGCAATTTTCACGGAATGGAATCCACGTTCGCTTGAGTTAGAGATTTGTGGATTTTTCACATTGAGGTAAGTCATGGTATGGATAGTTAGAGAGTGATTTGTATATAGCTTCCTTTGTTAAATTTGCTTAGGATTGCTTCTTGATGAAAGACAAAACAAAAAATCATTGTTTCACTCCCTATAAAAAATCATGGTTTTTGGCTGTATGTCAATTTTGAAAATTCAATGGTATAAGTAATTTGAGGGTGATTTGTAGGTGAGTCCCTTTGTTAAACATATTTGGGATTGGTTCCTGTTAAAGGAAAAATTATGAAATCGCTATTTAGAACACTTTGATAAATTAGAGTATTGGACTAAAATCAAGTGTAGGTGTCTTGTATATGTATTATTGGAAATTGAATGTGATAGATCGGTTATGTACTAATTGTCTTCACATCTTGGAATTTGGTTGTGATCGTGTGAGAGATCGTGATTGTGACTCTGTGGACACGGGATCTGTTGGAGGACATTGTTTGCCAGGTAAACTTTTGGTTCTTAGTGTTAATCTCCCGTTTGTTCTATCAAACTCTAAGGGAGGGTGGTTCTTTCATACCGTATGTGGATATGAATTGTTATATGGTGCATGTATATGTATGTATGTTTGTGTGCCACACAAGAAGAGTTACCTTGTGTGTGAAGCATAAAAGGAGTTACCTTATGCGTAGTACATGATTAGTTACCTTGTACGGGTATGTTGCAAGATGAGTTACCTTGCGAAATGCATACATGTTTTATTCTTTGGCCAATTGGATTTATTATTTGCACACTACATTGTCATATGAATATTCTATGTACTATGATTATACCATAAGTGAGCTTAAGGGTGGAGGAGCCCTCCAAGGGTCCCTAGCTTATTGAGGTAATTATATTATATCATCCCGCGTTATGGGGATTACCATTTCAGGTACATGAGCTGATGGTGCTGAGGCATCGCATGACAAGAGGCCAGAGGAGAGATACTATCTGACATGATAGTATGATTGGATTGATATACTGATATGTATTTGCCAAGGTCTTATTTTGGATATGTATATATACAATGTTCTTTTTTTCCCTTTCTTGTTTACTTATATATATATATATATATATATATATATATATATATATATATATATATATATATATATTATTACTATTCTATTTATTTATTTTTATTTTTACTTTTATGTTTCTTTTTTTTCAACATTTTTGTATCTTTCATTTGGGTTCATCTACCACCGACCTCAATTAATTGGGGATAAAGGTGTTGTTGATGTTGATGTTGATGTTGAAGTTGATGTCTGTAAATGTCTAGGTTACTTATTTGATTAAATCTCTTTTGGTTGGTTGATGTAATCATATAAGTAACTCTATGAATATTATTTTGAGACCTGTTATGTATGGGATAGCCTTTGTCATGGATGACTGGGTAATATGGTTTATGCCTGGATTATATTAAACTGCCAATCGGGTTGAAGTTAGCATGGTGAAAAATGTCCCCAGTGGTCCAAAATACAGACGAAATGCTGTCCATTTATTTTGGCCATGGAAGTGAAAAAGTTTGTAATACATAAGAAAAAAGATAAAATTTATTCAATTAGCTTCCACATTAATTAAGTTGAGCATGCTGCGCTTACTTTCATATTAATGTTAATTAACCGGCTGCAGACGAGGGGCATTATAATATTCTTGATAATCATGATTCTCGGACAAAAAAAAATTTCTCCTCTACCAAACACCCTCTAAAGGAAGGATTGGAATGAGTTTCCAAAAAAACGAAAAGACAAATGATTAGCAAAATAACAAAAATCATTTAACAAATAAAAAGATAAGTGTTTTGTCACTGTTCATCATACTATTTACCAGAATGCCACGCGCACAGTAAAAAATCCTAAAATGCCACGCAGGATAATTCGCTACACAGTGTAGCGAATTATGCCTGCTGATGTGTCACCTCCCCAGTGGTCCATGTATTTCGCTACACAATGTAGCGAAATACGTGGTCAAAATGTCAGAGCACAGTCACCAGCTTGGACACGTGTCAAGCCACCAATATTTCGCTACACTGTGTAGCGAAATATGTGGCAACGGTAACCTGATGCACTGCGCATGTGGGACACGTGTCATCCATGCACAAATTCGCTACACAGGGTAGCGAATTATGTGCATCTGGTTTTCTACTTAAACCCCACGGTCCCCACCCCTCACCCCACCATTTCTACCTCACTCCCTCTCTCTCTAAGTGGTTTCTCACTCTACAAGGTTAGGCTTTTTTTTTTTTTTTTTTGCTTTTATAATATATTTGTTTTATTATTTATGCTTTTATAAATGTGTTATATTCTTTTATATTAATACTTGAAACTTTAGGTTAGTAAATATGTTATATTATTTAATGTTGATATTTGAAATCTTTGGTTAGTAAATATGGTAATTTTATTTCATGCATAAATTGTTAGATCTAATTTTTTAATTTATTATTTATGCTTTAATACATTTTTTATGTTATTTAAATTTTGTTTTTGAAACCTTAGGCTAGTAAAATGTGTTAATATTTTACTCACGCTTGAATGCTAGAATGCTTAGGTATAATATATTTAATTTATTATTTATGCTTTAATACATTTTTAATGTTATTTAAGGTTGAGGGTTTTGAAACCTTAGGCTAGTAAAATGTGTTAATATTATTTAATGTTGGTATTTGAGCCATTAGGTTAATAAATGTGTTAATTTATTTTACGCATAAATGAATGGTTAGGTCTACATAATTAAATTTTTTAATTAATTTTTAAACGTTAATAATTTATACATATTTTTTAATTTTGATATTTGAAACCTTAGGTTGGTAATTATGTGAATTTATATTAACACATAAAAGCTTATGTCTAATTTATTTAATTTTTTATTTATGCTCTAATATTTTTTGAATATTATTTAATATTGGTATTTGAAACCTTAGGTTAGTAAATGGGTTAATTTATTTTACGCATGATTGATTAGGTCTAAATAATTTAATTTTTATTACCTATGAATTTTTAATTTAATAATTTATAAATATTGTTAAATTTTGATCTTTTAAACCTTACGTTAGTAAATGTGTTAATTTTTTTACGTATAAATGGTTATGTGTAAATAATATAATTTTGTAATTAATTATTTATAGTTTAATAATGCATAAATATTTTTTAATTTTGATATTTGCAACCTTAGGTTGGTAATTATGTGAATTTATTAACGCATAAAATCGCAGGAATAATTAATTTAATTTATTATTTATGCTTTAATACATTTTTCAATGTTAGTTAGTGTTGATTTTAGAAACGATTGGTTATCAAATTTTTTAATTTATTTAAAGCATAAACTTAAATTGGCTCTAACCTATTGAATTGTGCTTTTATTAATTTAATTGATTTAGTTAAATAGTTATGAATTCTTTGTTGATGAATATTAATTTAATTGTTTTGTATTAATTTATTTAGATCTGTGGAGCATGATGAGGCACCTCGTACTGGGTCTCCACGTAGCGTGATTGACCCTGGGCGTTCAGACAAGACTCTTCTAACTTTACAGGAGAAACATATATCCACACATGTGTGGAACACCTGTGAGGACCCGAATGTCCAGGATCGTGTGATTAATGTGCGACATGCTGCGACACATAATCACCGTGACATTCCTGAGGAGATTGAGCCATGGCTGAGGCAGGATGGCTTCTACCATATTGCGCGCTTGCGTAACCATGAGGTTAGTAATTTTTTATTGTATCACTATATCCTGACCTTGGAATATGGCATTGTGATAATATATATTTTTATTGCGGATTGACCACATATTTTTATGATTTCAGATTGACCATGTGCTTGTGTCTGCTCTTGTCGATTGATGGCACCCAGAGACACAGACATTTCATATGACTATGGGCGAGGTCACTATTACCCTGGAGGATGTGCATCATCTACTAGGATTGCCCACTGATGGTGAGGTTGTGTCCGGGCGCCACAGACAGCATCCATTTAGGCAGATGGTCAATGACTACTTAGGCGTTAATCCACAGGCTGGTAGGGATCTTTCTGGAGGTTTATTGGGTCTCTACTTCCTACGGGAGAATTTTCAGCATTATGCAGGCCACGCTGCCACTGAGGTTGACCGTATGAGATATACTCGCGCATTAATTTTGTGCATACTTGGGGGGACACTGTTTTTGGACACTGCCTCCAGCTTCGTTCCTGCGAGATATTTATTATATTTGGATGATTTCCAGTGGTGTGGAACCTTCAGTTGGGGCTCTGCAGTTCTTGCCGTCTTATATAAGGAATTGTGCAAAGTGACTGACAGAAGACGTTCAGAAATGGGTGGTTGTGCACTCTTATTACAATTATTGGCGTGGACCAGATTTCGTCTATCTCTCCTGCACTACCCGATGTCACTGATGTGCATGCCATTTATGGACTCAAGTTATTTGCAGCGTTGTATATGTAAATTCTTCAAATTGTAGGCTGTTAAGTTTTTCAATGTTATAGTATGGTAATACATGTGGACTCTTTGTTGCAGGTTTAACTTTATGAAGTGCGGCAGACTGTGTTTACACACATTCACAGGTACCGGCATCGTATGGACGTTATGCGCAGATGTGAGTTTCATTGGAGACCGTACCTGGGTTTCAAAGGTAATGCACCCCATTCAGACACCGCCCGCAGATGGATCTCTGTCTGTCCACTTATTTGTGACCAGGTCGTTGTTTATCAGTAGCCCGATCGAGTTTTACGGCAGTTTGGATATCAGCAGCCTATTCCACATGCTCCGATTAGTTGTCTTGACCTGTTGACGATTAGCATTACTGGTAAGACAGACGTAGATTGGAGGGATCGACATGGATTCTATATCGCTCAGTGGGAGGATAGGGATTCTATGGTATTACAGGACCTTTTTCCTCTAGCGCAACATGATGAGGGCCATTTATCTGTTAATAGTGAGTATATGGGGTGGTTTCATAGAGTGACCCGTCGATGGATGACCAGCAGGGCTGCGATTGCGACACACGTGGTATGTTGTAATACGATCTTAGTGCTTTTATAAATTTATTTTACAGTTACTAACAAGTGAATTCATGAATGTACTGCAGGCTGATCGCGCGGAGACGGTGGTCCATATGGCTTCGCTAGAGGGTTGGGTATCGTTCACTATGGATTAGGTTTATCAAGAGGCACTCAGGTTAGTTGCAGCTGCGATGATATTACCAGATTGACAGATCCTAGCGAGCCCACAGCCCCATCGGTGGTTCGTACTACATAGGACCCTCCACCTGTCCAGCGTCGTAGTCGACGTGCACGTATCGAGGGTTTTCCGCTTCACCATTCCACGCCTCATGTTGCTGATACGTTTGTTGTAGTCTCTCCCATGCCCCCTGACCTGTCGGGATGTATTATTCTCCTGGTTTTTTAGCAGGTCCATCTCAGCAGTATTGGTGGCCCCCGCAGTTTTTCTGGTGCACAGCCTGGGTTTTATCCTGCACAATATCCACCCTGGTCGACATGTCCACCTATGGGTCAGTATGGGTTTCCATCTCAGCCGTTTCCCATGTATGCACGCGGTAGTAGTTAACAGCCTACTCAAGGCTTAGACTCATTCACAGTGTACTACAGGCCAACTGCCCTACCATAGGATCCATCAGTTGCACATGCTCAGCCACATGCCAGTGTTCATTCGCAGACAGATGCAGAGGATTCTGACCTGGTGATTGCCACTCCGATAGCGTACTCGACGAGTTTCTTGCAGTCACCATATTCACAGCCATTCTGCGATTTTTCAGCTCAGGACCTTGCTGAGGCTATGGGGGAGGCGGATGATGACCCTCATGTTGTAGTTGTTGGTTTAGGTGATCCTGGTGATGATGGTGCCGTACATGTTCCCGGTGCTGATGCCGTTCCTAGTGTTGATGGTGCTTATGCTCAGGGGATTAAGAGAAACCCCCTCAGACAGGCCAGGTTTACTTGCGTGCTGTATAAGGAAATACATACATCACTACACTTGCAAATAAGGAAATACATAACATACAGTTGCATATAATAAAAATATTGTACGGTCACTGCTGTGGTTGTTGTCGCGAAGGACAATGCCGTTTATTATGCCCAACCTCCCTACAATAACCGCACCTTGTTCGAGTAATTGCGCCTTCCCGCGAATCCATTTCATTGTGAATCCGTGTACTGTTGGGCCTTCCCCATTGACGTCTCATAGACACTTCTGGTATAATTGTTGCATGTGCAAATGGCGGTATGAAATCCTCGTTACCAATTGGATACCATTGAGCCGAATAAACTTCACATTGATTCTTGGCACTGTATGCAGGGTCTATGTACTGTGTGGGATCGTGATGCGTCGATGTACATGCCGCTATGACATGGCTACACGGGAACCTGAAAGAAGTGAACTCACCACACTGACATGTACGCTCAGATAACGAAACCGACCATTTTTTACCGTCGCGATGAGACCATACATTATACGACTCTTGCACTTCAAATCTTGTCCTTTGCGCGTCATAAGAAGTTACGCAATGTGTCGCAGCTTTACGTTGATTGTCCACATATGCTCGCCACATAACTTTGGCGAAGAGATTACCTCTCTCAAGCTCATCACAGGCTTTCTGTCCGTGCTCTAAAAAATATGCCACCAGTCTACTGTAAGTTATACGCACAAGTGAGGTAATTGGAAGGTTTCGCGCCCATTTTAGAACTTTATTAACACACTCTGACAGATTTGTTGTCATGTGGCCAAACCTTCTTCCTTGTTCATCGTAAGAGATACTCCACTTCTCTTTCGGGATGTGATCAATCCAAGCAGCTATTTGAGGGCTTGTTTCTTTAAACTTCTCTAAACCAGCATCAAAGTCCAAGCGCGATGTTGTATATCCTACACATAGCACACCAAAAAATTACTATCGGTGGTCCATTATACGAATCAGACAATATTGAAAACATACCTAACTTCTTCAACTGCTTCTTCAACATAACATTCTTGAACTTGTGATTGAAATTACTGGCCACGTGGCGAAGGCAATACACATGGTATGCCTGTGGTGGAGATCATCCTAGATCAGCATTGTTGACTACAGACAAGATTCTCGCATGCCGATAAGAAATTAGACAGATTCCGTGTTTTTGCGTAACATGTATTCGAAGAAGTGCTAAGAACCACAACTAGTTGTCAATATTCTCCGCAGACACAATAGCGAATGCAATTGGAAGAATATAATTGTTGCCATCAACTTCTGTAGCAATCATGAGGGTTCCACGATATTTTCCATATAGATGGGTACCATCAATCAGGATAATTGTCTTGGAATAATTGAATGCTTCGCAACACTGTTTAAATGTCCAAAACACCCTTTTGAATACCTTGTGAGCTTGGTCTAGGCATCCATCAATGAAATGGTCACACAAATCCAGCTTATAGGCGGATCCGGGAGAAAAACGCAACATGTAATCCAACCACCTAGGTAGGAACGCATACGACTCGTCCCAGTCACCAAATACTTTCACAATAGTCTTTTGCTTTGCCTTCCATGCCTTCCTATACGATATATGGAATCCAAGGCTGGTAGCGATCCTTTCTTGGATAAGCCCAATTTTGACACTGGGCTCCTCTCTTATCATTTCTGTATGTGGTCAAACAACAATGTATTAGTCAAGCAGGGACAAAGTTTTTATAAATTTAGAACCAATAACTGTACGCACCTAAGATCAATGAACAAATGAGATTTGAGTCCAACTGCTTGTGATCTTGGGTAAGAGTCTGACTAACACATGTGTGTTCGTTGTTCCATATGCCTATAACCCATTCGCTGCCACCTTTTTTTTGGTATGCTCTCATCCTCATTGGACAACCGGCGTTATGATTTTGACAAACCATAATCAACCTTTTCGTATCACTTTTCTCTACGACTGTTGTGCGATGATTTGCCATACAATATTGTTTAATTGCCATCTGTACATCTTGCTTGGTGTCAAACAATTGGTCCTTATATAGCTCGTCGCCGATATGCCAATTAGGTATTTGTGCTCCATTCATATCATCCAATTCTTGATCTGGATATTCCCAATTAACATTCGTGAAATGGCTAATTCCAGACCAAAATGGTACATTATCATTTCCTGCATAATAACATATCCAAAACCCCAATATTCATGTAGTTTTAATATAATATTACAAATTTTATTATAAACCATTAATGGTTACATACCTGCAACTGGAGGATCTTGCATTCCGACAATGCCTGGCGATGGAATTGGTTGTCCAACTGCAGTAGACGGACAACAATCAAAAACACCGTCGACATCTGTATCTGATGACTCGCTATCCGGAACAAGACCTTCATCAAACTCTTCCTCAGAACTATCCGTACGCCAAGATGGATCGTACATGTCGTTGGCTGGAATGCCTTCATCAAATATTTGTTGAGTTGGTGGTGCAAGCGTGGGGGACGCGGCCTCATCTTCCGGATTAGCCACTGGCACCATGTTTATATCGATGATGTTAGTGGATGGTGGAGAAAGTTGACTGCTTGATTAACCACCATAGTTGACTTCTGCATATAATTCAATAAATCTTGACTCGCCGTGTTCAGAAGTGCTTGCATCTACTACTAACGTTACATCTTCATCGTCAACAATTTCCACACCAACCCATTGCACGGGGTTACCCGAGGCACATCTAGCAGTCAACCGAGCAAGAGTTTGACCACGTTGTAATCTCAACTTTTGGTATATTAACTTCTTGAGCTCGTGAAGATTGCATGTCTGGCTCATGCGAAACATTTTTGCATCACCTTCAAACACTTGCCCGTTTGGACCAAAATATTTTCTCCCATTATAATAAACAGTAGCTTTTAAATCATTCCTACCCCCACTCATCCTACAAAAGTAGAAAAAAACTAAGATTCAACAACAATACAAAAGTAGTAAAGCTTACATTAAAGGAAAATAGTCGCACCTGTGGTTCACACCCGAAATGGAAGAATTTATAGCACTTAATTCGCTATGAGGGGTAGCAAATTAATGCTCATAATTCGCTAGGCCCCATAGCGAATTATTGGGGAGATGACACCTGGATCTGAGGAATCAGATACGTATATATTTCGTTATGACTCATAGCAAATATAGCCTCACAATTCGCTATATAGTACATTGAATTATGTGTGGCTGTGACACGTGGCCTGACTTTGATTGGCTGTATAGCGAATTATGTGTCCAACAGGAATGTGACACGTGTCCAAGCTGGTGACTGTGCTCTGACATTTTGACCACGTATTTCGCTACACTGTGTAGCGAAATACGTGGACCACTGGGAGGTGACATATCAGCAGGCATAATTCACTACACTGTGTAGCGAATTATCCTGCGTGGCATTTTGGGATTTTTTACTGTGCGCGTGACATTCTGGTAAATAGTATAATGAACAGTGGCAAAATGGTCACTCTTCCGTTTTGTATATACTATATAGCTTAGACTTCTTATGCATTATATAGCTTAGACTTCTTATGCATTGGACTCATTCAGTAATGGAGAAATCCTAGGGTCCCACTTACTCTTCTTTGAATGATTATTTGCTTAATCACCTCACACACCACACGTTAAATTTGTTATATTTGAATGCTGGTCGTCAAAGTTCTAACTCTATCAACACATTATTAATGTTATTTGTTATAAGTGAAAATTGATATCTCGAGATATTAATAGCTCCCTCTTTTAAGCCTTGAAGAAAGACTACGAGTAGGAATTTTCACCAACTGATTCAAATCGCAGTGATCATATCGAAAAATTGATAACCAAAAATTGAAAATTGAAAAATCAAAAACCAAAAAACCCCCCGCATATTTTAATTTAGGGATCTATTAATCTCATGTTGTATGAGATAATTATCTCATGCAACAGAGATAAAATTGTGGGGTCCACTACTTTTTCAAAAAAAGAAAAAAAAAGAAAAAATAGTGGACCCCACTATTTTGTCTCTATTGCATGAGATAATTATCTCATGCAACATGAGATAATTATTTTTCTTTAATTTAATTGGTTCGATTTTCGGTTTCGGTTTCGTTGGTGCAAACCGATCCAATGTATTATGTATTTATTAGTTTTGAAAAATACTAACTTGGAATCTTGTTGTTTTTGGATGTTATTAATAGAAAACTATCTTGTTTTAGCTTTTTATTGTCTACTAATCTATTTTAACTATTTGTGAGTTTTAAGACTTGTTTTAGTTTTAAGACTTGAATTTTCATGAATTTTAAGAGTTGTTTTAGTTTGAAGACTTGAATTTTTCGATAGTTTGTAACTTTGAATAACTTTATTTTATTATAACTAGTTATTTGTATAACTGAAATTTTAAGTTTTTTGAAAAATTAAAAATCGATCCAAAAATTTGATTAATTGGATTGAATTTTATAAAAAATTTAAATCATAATTAAATGATCAAAATGAAAAAATTAAATAAGATAATTTTTGCTTCAAAATCGATCCGAAGACCTTTACTACTAGGATCAGACTTGCTCGTTGCAACCTAGCAAAGCACCCCAACTCCATCATGGACCTTATCGATGGAGTCAACATATTTTACGAACTCGACGCTCGAACAACTGAAGTTCGGAGTAGGGGGCTTCTGTCTTGGATTTATTATATAGCTTAGGCTCATTATGCATTGAGCTCATTCACTAATTGTGAAACCCTTGACCCTTTGAGCAACTGCCATACATAACCAGGGTCTCCACCCTCTTTCATGAAAGAACAAAGGTATCTCGCGTACCTTGTACACTACACCTACCAACCTACTACTCTTTCTGCACGACAAGATGCCTTGTAGGTTCACCACCCCTTATTTCATCGAAACCCACGGAGAAACCACTTACAATCACCACCGCAGGCCTATACCATGAAAACTTAAGCACAATATCATATCATATCATATCTAGGTACACCTATATGAATAATGAATAAATTTTCAAGTGACAAGTTCTTATAATATACCTTTTCCTTTGGAGTTTTATCCGATAGTCCTGATAATATACTATTAACATTGGCAGTCAATGCAGGCGGTTGGTTGAGGTATGCTTGTCATATTATTGTAAAGGGTTTTATAACTATTATGTTGTAGGATAAGTGATTGTGTAATGTTATAGAGATTCGTTTTGCATGCTGTAGTTTTTTTTTTTTTTCAAAAAGTGTGAGCCCCACAAAATGTTGTGTGTGTAAGAAACTTTGTTGTGTCATGTTAAATGACAAATGCAAACCCATTGTAAAACTATTGTTTTATTATTTATTTTTTTATTTGGGCCCCCCATTATAGCGTAATTCATTTTGCCCCTTTACAATTTCAATCTAGCTCTGCCCCTGTATATATCCAATGACAGCTACCTGGGAATTTTCTATATATATGTTCACATCTAAAAGCAAGTGGGTAATTTAATAGTCATATCATTAATATGCGTTACCATCCTACATTCATAAAAACATTTCATATTTAATAAACTAATATAAGTTGAAAGTCACCTTAGGACCATTCAGTGCATCTTAATTTTTATGGTTTTCCATGTATGCAGATATAAATTTGAATGTTAAATTCACCCATAACCCCCACAAATATAAATTGAAATGATGGCTGAAAGTGAGTAATGTACTTCAACCTTTTGAGCCTTTTCTCCAACCTCATTTATCTCTTGTTGAATTAAACACCACCAAAATGGGAAGCATGTTAAAAACAGCATGCTTCACTTTCATTATTTTCATAGTAGCACTTGAAGAAGCAGAAGGCCGTGCCCTTCATAGCAGTGCTTCTGAGTTGGTTTCTGATGGAGTTGATGATGTTCAACCAGAAAATTCACACCTGTTTCTCAAAGGGAGTGAGCCTTCTGTGAAGTACTGTGAGCAAATGTATGGCTTCTTGCCATGTTCCAACAACATTCTTGGTCATTTGTTCCTAATTTTGGTGTATGAGTACTTGTTATTCCATGGAGAATCATACTTGGCTGCTGGAGGTGATCAAGTCTTTAAGATTCTTGGACCTGGCATTTTTGGTGCTAGAGTCTTTGATATTCTTCGTGCTCTTCCAGAGCCTTTAATTATTCTTGGTATGCTGTATTTTAAAGTCTCTTTTTCCTTTCCTTGAAACAACCTTAACTGATTATTTGTTTTTCTGATGAGTGACAAGTGAGCTCTAATTATTTGTTTGGTATTAGTTTCTGGACTTTTTAGTGATAAAGAGAGTGCACAAGAGTTTGCTTCAACTGGAGTTGGCTTGTTGGCTGGATCTTCCATCTTGCTTCTGACAATTGTGTGGGGAACCTGTGTTATCGTTGGCAGTGAAAAGTTTAAAAATGACACTATGTCTGGTGACTCTAATGCCTCAGACTCATCAAGTGGAAGCATAAAAAATTCTCTAACTGGTTTGTTCTGCTCTCCATCTGTTTTGAGATTCTCAATCCTCTCAACCACCCCTTATATATTAAATTAAAGTATATTTTAGTTGTGGGATAAAACTCCTATAAAATGAGTTTGTATATAAAGAGAGAGTGAGGTTGTATCCTTTTGTAAATATTAGTTAATTAAGATCATAATACACTTTAAATTAAATGAAGCAAGTAAGAGTGTATTTGCTCTTCATTTAATTTAAAGTATTTTGTGATACCAACCAACTAAAATTTAAAGGTGGATACACTCTTATTTTAAAGATAATGTCCTATATTATTACATTTTAAGAATATGATATGTCATTCTTTTTTATTTTTTTCTTATTTTGAATTCAATTTTTTTATTTAGTTATTTATATGTTCTTTATATTTTTAATTTTTTTTATATTATATTATCCATTGGTTCTGACTGCTAGATAGGAGCAGGTGGACGACAAAACTCTCTCTACCATTTTTAAACATTTTAATTCTATCTAAATGAGTTACACATATCTCCCTTATAACTTTCAACTTTTTTTTCTTAAATATTTTTTCTTTTTAAGTTATACTTTTACTTGCTAGATATTTTCTAATAAAACATAGTTTTTGGTATTAAACTAATCAATACTGATTGCAGTATTCAATTGATATGTTTCTGCCTGAAACTACTGATCCCTACTTTTTGAACAATTTTACCATATGCGTTGCAATTGATGCTTATCTTTTGATGTTTCAAAATCTTCATTAGCAATACCATATTTCCTTTGTAATGGTTTGACTTGTAACTCATTTCCTTTCATTTTCTGTCTCTTTTTAATGGATTTACAGGTTTTGGGATTACTTTGCAACCAGAAACTAGGAGTACGGCAAGTATCATGGTTTTCTCAGTTATACCACTCATCATAATGCAGATTCCTACTTTATTCCGGCTTTCTTCCACACCACGTGCTGTGACCTTAGTGATTGCTCTTATCATTGCTGTCATTTTTCTCATCTCATCCTTCATTTACCAGGTTTCTAATTCAGCACTTTATCTTAGCATATTTAAGTCAATCCTATCACTTAATTGCTAAACAATGTTAATTGTTATAAGAAAGCAATATACCGTATAGTAATTTGGAAGTTATTGAGGTGCAGTATAGTAATTTGGATGTTATTTGAAGAAAGAAAGCAGGTGTTTCTGACAGTGCATATGCTTGTGGTGTTTGAAAAATTCGAGTAACTTCTCTAATTTGATTTTCTTAATGATATTATGCACAGTTACGTTAACAAATGTAATTATCCATATTAGAGCACAACAAGTGTTTTGGTTAGTGCTTACTGTGATCTTATCCTGTAAAAGTAGTTCTTTGAATGCTTGCAACATGACTTCATATTGTTACTAACAAATCTGCAGATTTTTAGACCTCAAATTCAGAAAACAAGACTAGAATATATAAGACATGGTCCTTTGATATTAAGAGTTTTTCAACGTGTTGAAAAGCAAACTCGGCAAATGATCCTCTCCGAGGATGGGACTCCCAATGTAACAGCCATAATTGGGTGAGTGAGGTTTCACAAAAACAGTTCTCAAAGATGTTACATACACATGTAACATTTCTTACATATCTCACATGCCTCTAATCACCACCATTCATTTCTCCCAACATTGATGAGGGGCATGTGAGAAATGTTATATGTGCATCTACTTCCCAAGAATAAAATGCCCAGTTTCTAAATTTTGTAAACAAGTTCTGTATGCATAACCACAAATTCTTCATCATGCAGGGTATACAATGAAATCAGTGAACATGGGGGCAAGGATTTATTAATTTCTGAAATAAAAGAGCGGCTGCTTCAGAACAAAGTAACGGAAACAAATATAAAAGAGGAACAAATAGCAGACATGTTAAGAACTTTTGACCGAAATGGTGACCAAATTATCACCAAGGAAGAATTTGTGGAAGGCATAACAGAATTTATTAACCAAACAAAGCATGCTCTGGATAGTCAATACCTCCCAAAAAAAGCGCTGAACAGATTGTATCAGGTACTTAATTCACCTCATGTCATGAAAGTAAGCCACTTGTAGTGAAGAGTTTTGGTAGTTTCAGGAGGTCATAGGTTTAAATCTCCGTGCTAGTATTGTAACAAAGAAAAGCCTTGTGAGTTGTGACATGAATGGCACACATTGTATAAATGATCATTTTCTCTACTAGTATATATTAAGGGGGAGGTTATACTTACTACCAAATCTTAACTGTTGATTTTCGTCAATCTAACGGTTATAATTTATTGGGTCACATTTATTAATTAATTATTAAATTCCAATAAATTATAACCGTTAGATTGACGAAAATCAACGGTTAAGATTTGGTAATAAGAGGTAGTAAATAAAAAAGGTAGTAAGTATAACATTTCCCATATATTAAAGCCTTAAAGCAACGGTAAGGTTACTCCTTGTAATCGGAAGATCATGAGTTCGAGTATGGAAAACAATCTCTTTGTAAAAATATAAGGATAAAATTGACTACAATCGACACTTGTACAAGCTAAGGGAGCCTTGTGCATCAAGGTTTTCCCTTTTATATAATAGAGGGTAGGATTTTAGTTCTTCTGACATCATTTATTGGATTTGCTTCAATTTATTTTGTCCCACCCATGTTTGGTAGGAATAGAGAGGGTATCTTCACTCCATTCCTTGCTAATTAAGAACTTCCTTTCTTTATTGTGAATAGGTTTTTATCAAGCCATGGATTGAACACACAAGAAAAGAACGTGAAATGAGGGGACATGTTATATCTGAAGTCTTAATGCATGCTCAGAGTGATACAGTTGGCAGGCTTCGTAAAGATGATGGCACACCTGATGAATCTGCTATCAGAAGGTCAGCATGTTGAAATGCTTGTCAAATCTAAATCCAAACAGTATACCTTAACTAATTTGATGTTCACTGACTTCAACTATTTAGCAATAACAAAGTATCATAATTAAATATTTTAGATATTCAAAAACTTAGTAAGATTTATTAAATGGTACGGGCGAGCCAAAAGCCCTTGCAAGGAATTTTTACATCACTGGACCAAGTGATAAACAATAATAAGTGAACTTCATATCACATTTTTATCCAAAACCTTAAGGCAACGAGAGTATGGATCTTTTTCACTTATATGATCATTACTTAGTCTATTTCTAACTAAAGTGAGATTTGACCAGTAAAACTTGAATTTCTAAAAAAAAGGTGTTTGTAAAATAAGGAATTAAGTACTCTATCATAAATGCTTTAGAGTAATTTTTCCTGTTCTCATAGCACCTGTGGCTTTGATGCAACAGGTTATTTGATGAAATTGATAGCAATGGGGATAACCAAGTCTCTAGATCCGAGTTAGAAAAACTAGTCAACAGCATTCATGTCGATAATGCAGAGGTGGCAGTTACAAAATTGTTTCAAGAACTTGACATTAACAGAGACAATGAAATTAGTGAGAAGGAATTTGTTGACGGGTTCAGAAAATTGATAAACACAAATTCCAGTCAAGCTACTCACTCATTATCTCTGCCTCATGGAAACCATCAAGTAATGCACTATTCCTTTTACTCAAATAAATCACCAATTTGCAGTTTTCAACTTTTATAGGTCAAACACTTGTCTTTTAGACCTGGGAAGACGTTGAAAAGGTGTTGGAAGATAATCAGAGCAAAGGAGTATATGCATGGTTGAACGCTTTAGGATATGTGGTGCTGGGAATTACTATGTTGTCTCTTCTGGCAGAGCCCCTAATAGCCAGTGTCGAGAAATTCTCTGAAGAAGCAGGAATTTCATCACTTTTCATCTCATTTATTTTAGTCCCTCTGGCTACAAATTTTAGAGAAGCAACCTCAGCAATCAAAGAAGCCAGCCATAAGAAGAGAAGCAATACTTGTCAAACAATTTATGAGGTTAGTTATCTTCCTGTGCCAGTTTCACTTCACTAATCAAACTAAATATTTATACCAACATTTATGTCAATGCAGATTTATACAGCTGTGTTCATGAACAATATTCTTTGCTTTGTGGTGATCTCCATTCTTATATATGTGCGAGATATCACTTGGGAATTCTCTGCTGATGTGCTTGTTGTAGCAATTGTATGTATTGTAATGGGCCTCGCTGCACGTTTTGGCTCCAGGTTCCCTCTTTGGACATCCTTACCTGCATACCTTTTGTACCTAATATCATTAGTTTTGCTGTATGTTCTCAAAGAATTTTTGAATTATGTTTAGTATTTGTGAGCTAGAGATGCAAGTTGAAATAATAAACTCTGTATTATTAGCAAGTATTGTGTAATCCAGCATAATGAAGAATATATCATGGATTATTATGGTGTCATGTATAGACAGTAATATTGAAGGACAAGGAAAAATCATTGATTCAGTGCTTAAGGTAAACAAACTCCTTAACACTTAGTCAATGATTGTTGATACCTGCATTATATTTTGTGCATTAAACAAAACTTCAATTGCTCCAATAATAGAAATCCACCAGTTCATCTTAATTGTCACCGTGTCAGCATGCTCATCAGCAATGTCAAACAAATTATGGAATAAACTCCTAAGGGATCAAGTCTTCCATGATTTTGAGAGGTTCTTAGGTGTTTCCTGTTCTATTGTTTTGTACTATTAAATGTGTGTTACATTAGTTATAACATTAAAAATATAGTTAAAGTGAAAAATAATAATGGCCAATAAAGCTCACATAACACACATTAAATGGTACAAAATAGGAGATTTCTCTTACTTAGGGTGCAACTGAGAATTTCTCAGTAATCCTGGTGTCCAGAGGCTAAAAGGTAAGTTTTCATAGAGAACCTCTGTGGCCCTAGAATGAACACTAGCACTGGATTCACCTAGTGAATAATCTATTCTCAGACATGTCACTGGTATGGGAATTGTAAAGAACCAATTCAATCCAAAAGCTTAAACTGTATGAGGCTACATTAATGGTTTTATATATCTCAACACGCCCCCTCACACGAGAGCCCACTGGGCTTGAAGAGTGGATAATGCACGACCCACCTACCTGTGCGAATAAAGAAATTCCACTAGAAAGAAAGTGGGGGGCGGTGAGAATCGAAGTGAGAATCGAACTCGGGACATGAGGCTCTGATACCATGTAAAGAACCAATTCAACTCAAAAGCTTAAGCTGTTCGATGAGGCTACATTAATGGTTTTATATATCTCAAAAGGAATAACCTATTCTTACATTGAATTTTTAAGGGTTTTATTAATCTCATGATAAAGGAGATAAGTTATCTCATATCATAGAGATAAACTTGTGGGCTCCACCACCTGAAAAATAAAAAGAAAAGAAAAGAAAAATGTGGCACAATTATTGAAGGGTGTGTAGGAGAGAAATTTATCACATGTAGCATAAGAGTAGTTTTTCCCAATTTTTAAAGTACAAACCAGAAACCATCACAAACCATACAGATTAAACTTACCTTCATCTAAATTCGACCATACTTCCTAAGTAAACACCTTAAACACAAAGCAAAAATGGCATAACTATTAGAAAAATGATGTGGAAATCTTTGAGAGGAGACAATTTGTGTTAGAGAAATCACTTCAACAATATTCACAGTTTCATGAAATACCAACAAGAAATTAAAACATGCAATAACTTAAAGTTAAAGCGTATAGTACGAAAATATATGAATGCAACAAGAAAAAGTCTGAACCCAGTGTTAGACATTGTGTCCTTAAGATAATTTTTTCCTCTTTATTGTGCCCAAGATTCGTGGACAATTGTCTCCCAAGATAAAACGGATTATCGATGACACTTACGAACAAACAACACCGGCAGACGCAACCTTCGTTTGAACTATCGCAGAGAATGAATGCAAAAAGATTTCAAAAACCATTTTGACAGAGTTTCTGTATAAGAGAGAAATAAAAAAAAAATCCACTATTTTTTTTCTGATTTCCTTTCAAATTTATAAACCATGACTGGTCAAGATGAATAGTGCCTATTGGAAACGAAGAGTCGTGCCTGTTTGGCTGTGAATAGTTATATCTATTCAAAAATGAACAGACACGTCTCTTCACACTCAACTTCTTATTCATAACATTTGAATTCTATAAGAATTCCAATAATAACTAGCCCGACTTTTGCAATTTTAATTGATAACAAATACAAAACATACTGCGTCTGTGTTTTACAAAAGCAGGGGCACAAGCTACTGTTTCTAAGTTTGAGTGAATGAAGGGTACAAAAAAAAGGTTACTGCTTTAAGGGTATATTGGACTGTGCAAACGGTTCTGCTTACTTCGATTTCTTTCATTTTTAAGGTTTTTGCGATTGAACGGATAATACCTATTCGCACAATGTATGCAAAGGGATTGCCATAGGCTAATCGAATTGATTTTAAAATTTGGTTCGATTTGAAAAAATATAGTGCAGTTCTTTGATTCGGTCCATTTAATTTTGAGAAAAACTACAACATGAGAGTGTTTATATTTTCAATAGACATATATAAAATCGTGATACTTTTTTTTTTAAATGGTGGACCGCACCGCATGCGTTAGCAACACGAGAGATCTCGTCTATTGCTACATGAGATTGATTAGATGAGCCCTTTAATTTTTTCACACTTTACACAATAGGTATTTGATAAGTTATGGTCTAAATAAAATTACATTAAGTGTTCCGTTCATAGTTGAAGTTATGATTACAGTTTTTGAATATATTTTAATTACGGAATTGATTTTAAACAGAAACATTTATTAACGAAAAAGGGAAAAAGTTTATCCGTATTATAATTCCGTTGCTGTGATTGTAACTGCGCTTAATGCCATACGTAATGTTAACAAATTGGTTCTAGAATGAGGTGTTACATTTTATAGCATCAGAGCAGTTTCTTAGGAAAACTTGTGGATTATTGTTATGTTTGCTTGGTGTTTAACGCTTTGCAGTTGTTTTCGGTACTCTTTATGATTATTGCATATGTGATCACTGAGTGTGAGCTTGATCAATCCATTTCTTTGTGTAACATGTGTAGTGTCATGATGAGGTCCTAGAACAACCCTGAGGCATCGAATGCTAATGCTCTGCCAGATCCTATTTTGACTGCTTTAGTTAGACCGCAAAGTGGTCGTAGGGCAATAGGTGGACAATTTGATCCTGTGGCGGTCACTACGGCAGCCGTGCAAAGGGAGTTGACTGTTAGTTGCCAGGCTAGTGAAACATTAATGAAGACTAATGAAGATGCGTGGAATGCTATGACCACGATGGTGAATGAGTTGAGGACAATGAAGGGTGCTAGGAATGAGAACAGACCACTGATTCCTCCTGCTCACACTGCCACGCCTACTCCACTCACTCTCCATGAAGAAGGTGGAGCGGGTAACAATGAAGAAGGGGCCAGATGCGGTTAACATAATGATGGTTCTAGTCATCATACTGCGGTTCATCAACCATGTGTGGAATATATTAGTCGGCCAGATGCGGATGAAAGGCGATTGACTGCCTTTCAAAAACACAAACCTCTATCCTTCACTGGAGGCTATG
The DNA here is from genome assembly GCF_033153095.1 of Gastrolobium bilobum. NCBI lineage: Eukaryota > Viridiplantae > Streptophyta > Magnoliopsida > Fabales > Fabaceae > Gastrolobium > Gastrolobium bilobum. The sequence goes on from NW_026899075.1 coordinate 42,477, forward strand.
ATCCGTTGGTTACGGCAAAATGGCTCCAAGCTATGGAGAAAAGTTTTACGATGATGAGATGCCCTTATTCACTGAAGTTGGTTTACTCAATGTACATGCTTGAAGGCGAGGCCGAGGATTGGTGGATGAACACCGTGCAACCTTTGGAGGCTAAAGGCTAGGAAATCACCTGACAATTGTTTGAGACTTTGTTCTTGAATAACTACTTCCCTAGGGAGGCTAGGGAGAGGAAACAGAACGAGTACAATGATTTGAAGCAAGGGTCGATGACCATTGATCAATATTTTGCCAAGTTTAATGAATTTGTGAAATATGCTAATTACGGGAGAGCCCTACCTACTTCAACCGAGATGACCTCCAAGTTTCAATGGGTCTAAATAAAAAAATGTCTCAAAAGATGTTTAATTGCGATATCCCTGAGTTCAGCAAGTTTGTGAACCAATGCGAGAAGGTGGAAGAGGTTTATAGTGTCCCGAAGAGTAAGAAATCTTCTGAAGTTAAGGCATCTGAGGCTAATAGAACAACTAGCTCTAATTCATTGACGAATAAAAAGATGAAGGGCAAGAAGTTGAGCATGAACAATCTGTTGGATATGTTCAAGAAGCCCGGGAACCAAAGAAACTTTGTTGATAGAGGACCTCCTCCCAAGTGCAGCGGATGTAGAAAAGAGCACCGAGATCAGTGTTCCTCATGTGAGGTTATTTGCTATAAGTGTGGAAGATCCGACCATTACTCTAGGAAGTGCCCTCAAAATGAAGTGAGGACAATGACAGTTCAGGTTGTTGCCATCCCTACTTCGGTTGTTCCACCTATTGTTGAGTCCCAGACTGCTGGTAGAATATATACCATGGATCGTCAACAATCAGAGAAGGCTCCAAACCTTGTGAAAGGTATAATTTACATAGATAATTTTGATATTGAGGTTTTGTTTGACACAAGAGATACACACTCCTGAATGTCTGATTTTATGGTGTTTGGATTGGATTTGCCTATGTATACAATTTCTCCTCCAATGAAAGTAGTGACTGCTACGGAGAGAAGTGTTCTACGTCGGTCTTATGTAAGGATGTGGCATTTAAATATGAAAGTCGAGACTACGTGCTGAATTTTATTTTTCTGCCTATGATCAGTCTTTAAGTTATCTTGGAAATGAATTGGTTATCAAAGAATTGTGCTTTATGCTGGTGATTCTGCTACTAGTTCTTCCCCATATCTATGTGTGTTACAGGTTAGACAAGCTTTGAGGGCCAGGGCATTTGGATATGTCTTTGTGGGGGGTTTAGTGAGTGGAAGTCATGAGGAGATCGACATTATTCCCGTGGTGAAGGAGTTTGTGGAGGTATTTCCAGATGAGATTCCACAACTTCCACTTTGAGAGAGATTGAGTTTACGATTGACTTGTTTCCTGATATGGGGCCTATTTCTTTGGCTGCATATCAAATGTCACCATCAGAATTAGCTGAGTTAAAGAAGCATATTGAGGAGCTTTCGGCTAACCAGTTTATCAAGGCAAGTGTGTTCCCGTAGGGAGCACCAGTTATATTTGTTAAGAAGAAGGACGACAATATGAGATTGTGCACCAATTACCGTTAGTTGAATAAAGTTATTGTTAACTACAAGTATCCTCTCCCCCGCATAGATGAGTTGCTTGATCAGTTGAGGGATGCTTGTGTCTTTTCAAAGATTGATTTGAGGTCGGGTTATCATTAGATCCGAATTAAGCAGGAAGATATTCCGAAAACTGCTTTTCGATCTAGATATGGACATTATGTGTACCAGGTAATTCCATTTCGACTCACTAATGCTCCGGCGGTGTTTATGGGTTATATGAATCACATTTTTAAGCCATTTCTAGATCAATTCGTGATTGTGTTTATTGATGATATTCTGATATATTCCAAGAGTAAGGAAAAGCATGCGCATCACTTGAGAACTATGTTGCAAATTCTCAGAGAGAAATAGTTGTATGCAAAGCCTTCAAAATGCAAATTTTGGCTTTTTGAAGTGCAATTCTTGGGTCACGTTATTTTCGCTGACGGAGTGGCAGTTGATCCTAGCAAGATAGAGCCGAATATTAATTGGGAGAGATCCAAGACCGTAACTGAAGTAAGGAGTTTTCTGGGATTGGCCGGTTATTACTGGAGATTTACCAATAGGTTTTCTACAATGGTTTTGCCATTTACCCGTTTGACTCGAAAGGATGCTCCATTTGTTTGGACGCATGAATACGAGGAATGTTTCCATAATCTTAAGGAGAAATTAACGACTGCTCCAGTGTTAGTATTTCCTGATCCGGAAGGTGGATTTGAATTATACATCGATGCTTCGAAGAAGGGATTGTGATGTTTCTTGATGCAAGATAAAAGAGTAGTGGCATATGCATTGAGGCAGCTAAAACCCGCACGAAGAAAACTATTCGACCTATGACTTGGAGCTTGCTGTGATCGTTTTTGGGTTGAAACAGTGGAGGCATTTCTTGTATGGAATGATGTTTGCCGTGTTTAGCGATAACAAGAGTTTAAAGTACTTGTTTGATAAAAAAAGAATTGAATTTGAGACAACGATGGTAGACTGAGTTCCTAAAGGACTACGACTTTGAATTGAAGTATCATCCCAGCAAGGCTAATGTTGTAGCTGACGCATTGAGCCAGAAATCTGTTAGCGTAGCTAGAGCATGATGATGAGAGATTATGATGTGATTGAGAGGTTCAGAGATATGAAACTATCTGAAGTCTTTCCAGGTAGAATTTATGAAATCGAACTTACAAGAATTGAAAATGAAATGTTGACCAGAATTCAGGAAGCTCAACTACAGAATGAAAATGTTAAACAACTGAATGGTCAGAGCGGTGTACGTGGAATGAGCAGGGTATACTATTATATCAGGGTCGTATTGTTGTGCCTAGGCAGTTGGCGGAGGAAGTGATGACTGAGGCCCACAAGGGTCAATTCACTATCCATCCCGGAGCTACAAAGATGTATCAGGACCTAAAGATTAATTTCTGGTGGCCTGGTATGAAGAAAGATATTGCCGAATTCGTCTCTATGTGTCTCGTATGTCAGAAGGTCAAGATTGAACATCAAAAGCTTTCTGGTATGTTGCAACCTCTAGATATTCCTGAATGGAAATAAGAGAGTATCTGCATGGATTTCGTAGTGGGTTTGCCGCGAACACAAGCTAGTTATGATTTTATACGGGTAATTGTGGATAGATTGACAAAGTCCGCACACATTTTGCCAGTACAGGTATATTTATCTGTTGAGAAATTGGCTAGGCTCTATGTGAAGGAGATTGTGAGGCTTTATGGGGTGCCTGATATAACACCTTGTAATTCTAAATATGAAATTATATGTTATAATGTGAATTAAAAGGGTAGGATTAGTGAAAGTTCGAAAATTAAGGCCAAACTGTATAAAAAGGGCAAAATGGTAATTTACCAAACATGTAACCCGAGGCATGAAAAATTAAGTAGAAGACCTCAAATGACAAAAATAATGCCGGAAACGGACTCAGGACGAAAAATAGAGTGAATAGACAAATTTGGGAAAATTGATGAATAGTGATTTTTCCGGTGTAAAATACTGCGGTATAATTGTACCGATAAGCGTGAAATTTTTATCAGTATTTTTAGGAAACAAAATATGTCATGAACCAGAAAAATACGTAGGTTATGAAATTGTGGTTGAAATTAGGTGATTGATTAAAGTTAAAATGCGTGTGGGACCCGCCTATGACTTAAGTGAGTCAAACTCACTTTTTCCTCACATTCTCTCTCCTTCCCTCCCTCTTCTTCCCGTGCGCACAGCCCTCCCCCATTGTTCTACATGCAAGTTTTTGTCCAAAACTTGTCTCCCTCCTAACTTCATCATAATGTATAGAGAGTACCATGTAAGAAGTTGAGAAAAATTGCCATGGATGGCATTAGACAAAGTTTATTGAGAGTATGATGGTCCATAATGAGATGATGGTTTGACTTAACGAATGTGTCATAAGGGAAACAAATGTGATATGAGAAAGTATGACTAAATGTTGTGTACTAATGGTATTAGTATGCTTTTAGAATGTCGAGTAGTTGTGATTTGTTTATGATGTGGCCTGATTATATGTGTGCTTTGATGTATAAGATTTTACTTGGGAATGACTCCTTGATAGAGGTTCAGGTGGTATAATGCATGAGAGAATTGACCCATAATAGATGTTTCTTGGAAATTCCAAGGGGTGGTTATTGTATTTTGAAATGGCATAATTGCTAAAGGATGTTTGTAATGGGTAGTGAATAATACATAATGGCCGGATAGCCTGTCTAATTACTCTGATGAATAGATGGATGATACTCCTGTGATGGCCTAAGTGCCAGTATATATATACACTTTGTGAAGGCCTGAGTGCCTATATATTTATGTGCTGTAATAAATTATTAAATTCTTTGGTAAAAGGATAATTATGTTGAATGAAATCCCCTATGATGGAAAGTATCTGAAGAGATTGTCTCTTGGGAGTGTCATTGGACGCTCAATCTGGTAAGAGATTCATTATGGAGTCCCGGTGTACAAGTTACACAATGACATACATGTTGGAAATAATGTGACAAATAAGATTGTCCTGGGCTTCCCTTGTGGATTGGATCCGAAGAGGTGTTGCTCTTGGAAGTCCCAGGCGTGCACCGCTCGAAGTTGAGACTCATCTGGCGATCCTTGTGCTCTGACTGCGTGGACTAGTGAATGATGGCACTCCTCATGCCATAGTGAAGTATGCAGAGAAAAGTGATGGTATTTCCAATGAAGTAGATATTTTACAGTCACAAAGAGGAGGGGTGATTAAGAAGATTGATGAGTTGCTCTACAGTGTGAGCATAGTTTTGTGAGCCATAATAGACAATGGATTAGAACTGTAATAAGATACAGGAATTTTTAAGAGTTGGAAAATAGGTGCTGAATTATGAGAAAGATGCCGGAATCATGTAATGAGGATTATGTTATGGACTAGGTCTGATGACTAGTAAAGTTAAATGAGTAGACCATTCGTGGGAAGGAACATAACCAGGAAATCATAGTGAATTATGCATATGTGTGATATAATTATTATACCATTATTCCTGTAATGTGGATAGCCTCATGTGTTTATACAAAACACATTTTGCCGTTGTATACGGATACAACATGAATATTGTTACCTTTGTGTGACTTACGTGCCTGGAGAATATTGCTACCTTTGTGCGACTTATATGCCCTGAGTGTATGGCTATCTCTGTGCGGATTATATTCCCGGAGACCCTTGTTAGCTCTGCGCGGATTATGTTCCCGGAGACTATTGTTATTTTGTATGAGGAATGTGATACAAGGAAGTACCCTGCATCGGTGTGACTGCCAGTACAGGTGAGGTGCCTTATGTAAATGCACAAATGAGAAATTTGGGGATGCTCTTATCACAGGAGCAGCTGGTGGTGTGTTACCTATTACTGCATGGATCATATGGGTTGATTCTCTGATCGGTGGGTCTTTAGATCTGGGGCCCTTAGGACAGCAAGAGCTCGAGGGGTTTAACCTGAGGATGTTTTTACCCACTGCATTGGGAGAGTTTTGCCATGTGAATAATGTAAGATGTGAGGTCATATACTTGTAAGTAGACAATAATATGTCAAATTTGGATATAGGATGTGAGGCATAATGTGTGAGAGTTTTGAAGTGTGATATTGAAGCACACTGTTATGTGTGTAACTTAAGTATGATGATATAATTTTCGGCTCCAAGTGATGTTGTAAGTTGTTGGGATTCTCGCCTTATGTTAAAAGAGAAAATAACTTGATTTAATGTTGACAGGATTGAGGAGATGTCTTCTAGGAAGGCTGTGATGATGAGATGCTAGGTTAAGACGGTAGCCTGATGGCCTTTCATGAAAGGTTAATTGTGATGGAGTCAAGTACGAATGTGTGATAATAGCTGGTAAATAGAATTGGGTTTGGTTAAATAAAAGGCGGATAGTTTTGATTTACTGGTGGAGTGACTTATGGAGTATTGTACCTTGTATATGCAATTTATGGTGGAATATGTGTTGAAAATGCACAGAGTTGATGTTGTTCTTGACTGGGTAACAAGATATATGGTTGTGTGCTTGTGGTACTTTGAATATTCCGAGAGACTTGTATACTAACCGATGTTGAATTACAGAAGTAATGGCAGTGATGGATTTAGTTCATTATGACAGGATAAGTAAATGTTGAAAATCCCTATATGATGGGACTTAATTGCAAGAGATAGGTTATGATATAATTGAACGGTACATAAATGGTTAAATATGATGATTATGAAATTGAGGTATACAGGAATGAAATATAAGTGGAATTGATAGCATGGCTATGGAACGATATGTAAACATAGTTGTTGATGGAAATCGTAGGCATTGTGCCTTTAATGTGAAAATCAATGATGAATTGTATGTTAAGCCTTGAGATGGCTAAGTTAAATAGTAAGTATGGCCTTGTAGATAGAAAGTCATGAGTGGATTCGTGGTTGAAGGCTTTGAAATGGCCAATATGATATATAAACTGTAATATGCGGTCCATTAGATAACAGTGAAATGTGTTGGGAAATTGATTCGCCAATGTGTTTGGTGGAAGTTAGTAAAACTATAAAGTAAGATGCGATATTAAGGTACAGAAAATGTGCCTGTTATGTATTGGGTACAGAAAGGAATTACACGTTCCTATATTAAAAACATGGGTAGAAATACATGTATGTATAACATGGGGCTAAAGGCCGTGAATGGGAATTATTCCCACTGAGAATGAAATTACCATGAGCGTAAAACTATATGATTAATTCGGTGAAATTGCACCGAGGAATTGTTATGATACCGAAATGGTATTTAATGTGGACTAAGATGTTTAGAAAACTTAATTGTATAACAAAGTAAGACCATGTGATGAGTGTTACAAAAAAAAGGATTTAGTGACGAAAGTTCTAGAGTTCGCTGATAACTCATATTTTATTACACTTATTTGTTACTCTTGATTAGTATTTTTAGGATTTATTTGAATAAAATAATGATGTTTTGAGTTAATTTACATTTTTAGTTTTTGATTGGGTTTAATTATTTTCGTCAGAATTTTTCAGCTTTACGTTACTTCTGTATTTTGGCCATATCTTGGTTCACAGTTTCCGGGTTGACTCCGTTCTTATTGGGTTTTTCAGATAACACAAAGGGCTACAATTCTTATGAAGAGCTCGAAGCCCAATTCGGATTGGAAGCTAGTCGATTTCTTGCGCCAAGTCGGGCACGTTTTGCTGAAGTTTTATTTTATTTTATTTATTTTATTTTGTATTTTAGACATATGGGCCGGTCAGGACTCCATCATATAACTCTCGGGAACCTTCCTGGTGCCTCTCCCATGGATGAGACGACCCCATAGCAAAACCCAACTGGAACTCCTCATGAGCTCTATCCAGCGGAAGTCCCACGTTTGGATCATCCTGGTGCCGCTCCTAGAGTCGGCCCCACGACAAAACCCAACCGGAATCCCCAAAGGATATCTCCAGCGGAAGTCCAAACCAACACACATCTACTGGCCAGAGATCAAACAATTCACACACAACATGCTCCAAGCATGTCACACAATCAAGCAATAATGCATGAACATACATATTCACACAATGCCAAAAGCACAAAATCCAACCACTGTGGTTGTACGCACAATTTTAATCACTAGCTTTTCAAATATCGTGATCGTGGGTAAGTCCCCACAAACGGCGCCAATGTTATGACTGAGTGGTAGAGATGTCTAAGCAAATGCTAGCTAGTTAATCTAGGATTTGGTACTCTCTCTAGATACCTATGGGCTGGGTATATTGGGGGTAGCGAATCACAACACACGATATAACGGCCTTAGCCAGGAGGGGGGTGGTGTGTGTGCCGTGTGATTATACGAAATAGGTTAAAGAGAGATTAGTCATACATGTGATCTTTAGCTTTTATTTATAGGGTTTACCTTTGGACCGAGTTTGTCTAGGCCCTCCAAAATACGGGCCTTACCCAGGTCCATAACACACACATTTACGAAAAATCATTAACTTCACTATCATATAAATAACCAATTCAACTCAAAAATTTAAGTTATTAGATTATCTATATTAATATTAATAATTTTATATTATATTTTCTTAATATACTCTCTTACACACAAAAATTTATGGGATTTGAAAGATAAACAATGCATTGGGTATGTACCAAGCTAATAAACTCCAAAATTACATATTAAAAGGCCTGAGAAGTAAGAATGAAATTGAAATCACGGCTAACACGAATAGAAGATTTAGGGTTTCGACCTTAGTCATTACAAAAAATAATTACTAATATAAAACACCTCGCTCCACATTAGGACAAGGCATCATGTAGCCAGCCGTCTTTAGGCTACACCAAAACATTTGACCCATTGCTTTAGGTCAGAAGAATTCTCTTAATTAATATAAATGGACCCATCATTCTACAACTTGAATGCTGTACTAAAGCGTAAGCAAGACGATGTGTAGAGCTTTGAATAGTTTAGCTTGTAAGATTCAAGTCCCAGGTTCTTGTATTTTACCGCATACCCTTCTTTCCCTTTTACAGGTAAAATAATTTGATGGTCAATGAAAACCCAAGTCTTCATCATCTCCCAGTGTCCTTAATGTAAGTCTCCTTCCTTGAAATTTCCACATTGAATCAGTGTCAGATTATTGTTGAGCTCTACCTCACGACCGACCAGTCTAGGAAAATAAAAGAAGGGAATATTAAAAAGGAGTGAGGACTACTAAAAATTCTCACTATTAACTTATTACTCATCATATTACCATTGGATCAAAGAGAGAATATTAAAAAGTGTTTGAAGAGAGAGAAAATATTAATATAATGGTAATTAGATAGGTAGTAAGTTAGTAGTGAAAATTTTTGGGAGTGAAAATATTCCCTTCCTTAGAAAAAAATCATAACTTGAAATTCAATGATTCCTAGAATCTTTCCACAATAGTACAATGTTAGGGGCAGCACTGCACATGCATGTATCTTGCCATGAAATTTTGCACTTTATACGACATCCCACGTCAGAAAATCTAATTTTATATAACTAGTTTTTCCAGATTGGGTTATTTATTTATGGGAAAAGCATTATTACGCTTACTAAAGATAAAGTTATTTTTAGTGAACTTAAAATGATATCTTTTTAGAATTGAAAAATTTAAAATTTAAAATAATAAAGACTAATATAACCTTGGAATAAATTAGAATTATAAAAATATCATTTTTTCAACTTAAAATAATGTCATTTTGGACTCATTAGAAATAAATTATCTCCGTTGATCGATGATACACTAAATCCTTTATTTATTTACATATTTTGTCGCAACAAATGAATAATTCCATTGTTGGAAATATTGAAACGTGAGTAGTGATGATGCTCTATATCGGTTATAAATGAACCAAGTGAGTATAATATAAGTGTAAATATTTGTTGTTGTTTTGAAGTTTTGAATTGAGACGTGATATTGGGATTTGTTTTTGTCCTGATAGTGAAGGTTTTGCTCTGCACTCTTGTTCTTAATAAACACTTAACATGCCCAAAAAAATAAGCATGTTTGAATTGCAGAAAACTAATATATTATTGCTTCCAAATATTTTTGAAATTACTTGGAAACTTTTTGCCAGAATCTTGGTGTTTGACCCATTAAAACTAATAGAAATATTCCTCCTAATAACCTATATGGTCAAGTATAATAAAGTATTATTAAGATTGGCTTCAACCCAAAGAGAAAAGAAACGTTGTTGATTTGAAATATGTTCTTTTAGCATCCTAGTATTTATATAATGGGATGAGGATCTAGAACAGCAATATTCTATTATGGAAAAAAGCCATAGGTATGCTTTTCTGTTTGGCTGTATCAACATATATATTATTTTACTAGGGAATACAGCAGCTGATGAGAGTTCTAATGTTAAGGGCATAATAGGAGCTATTTTAGATAGGAGCACTCGCATTGGTCAAGAGCAAGCAGTGGCTATGAATATGACATTAGAGGATTTTTATCATTACAGCAATCAGAGTTTTGTTCTGCATATAAGGAACTCTCAAGGGGATCCTCTTCTGGCAGCTCTTGCAGGTCTTTCTCTCATTCTTTTTCTCTCCCACTGCTTTTGATAATTTTATCAGTACATAGTCCCAGATGTCTCTTAACCATACAATGAATTTCAAAATAGTGTAAACAGATGAGATTACCTTTGGAAGGTGGATCATTCAGCAACATCTTAAGAAATAAAATATAACATCAGAACTTCATGATTTACACATTATTTTATTTATTTTTGGTTTAGTGCCAGAACTTCATAACATCAGCTACAACCTTTGTGACTAAAAGGTCACGGGTTCAAATCCAGAAAATAGTCTCTTTGTAAATATCTAAGGGTAAAACTGTGTACAAGGATGCTTTCACCCTTATCTTCGCTAGTCGGGGTTTAATGAGGAGTGATTTTAGTGCCTGACCTATGGCCAATTAACAGTTTAAATTTCATGTGCTTGAATTGAGAAATAAAGTGGCAATATATATATATATATATTCTACAAAGGTTGTCTTATTTATTGATTCATTTCCTCGAGAACTGGAACTTTTTCAAATCATGTACAGACATGATTTGACCCTTTTATTTTCTTCTTGTAATGTAATGTATTATTTGGCAGCTAGAGATCTTGTTGATAAGCAAAAGGTGCAAGCCATCATTGGACCACAAACATGGGAAGAGACATCTTTAGTGGCTGAAGTCTGCAACCAAAAGAGCATACCCCTCCTTTCTCTAGCAGATGCATCTCCAGAATGGGCAATGGAGAAGTGGAACTTCCTGCTGCAATCCTCACCTAACCAAATTATGCAGATGAAAGCTATAGCTGCAATTGTTAAGACTTGGGAACAGTATGAGGTTAGCATAATTTTAGAAGATGGAGATTCATCATCCACAGAAGTTTTATCTCTGCTCTCTGAAGCTCTCAAAGAAGTCAACGTAGAATTAAGCAATGTTATAGCCTTTCCACCTTTAGTTTCCTCTTCGTTGTCCCAAAAACTTGAGAAGCTAAGAGAAGGGAAATGTAAAGTCTTTATTGTCCATTTATCCTTTCCTTTGGCACTTTACATGTTTGAAACTGCAAAGAAAATGAATATGATGGGGGAAAGTAATGTATGGATTACTACTGATACCATTACAAGTCTTGTTTATTCTTTGAATGCCTCCACTATCTCCAATATGCAAGGGATTATTGGAGTCAAGAGCTACATACCAAATCTATGGCACCAAAATAAGAACTTTTACCATAGATTTCGTAAAAAATTTATCTCAGAGAATTTTTATGAGTTTAATTATGAGCCTGGGATCTTTGCAGCCCTGGCCTATGATGCTACCTGGACTGTGGCTCAAGCAATGAAGGAAACCAACCAAAAAGGGGGTCAACTTTTGCTAGATAAGATTTTGCTTAGTAATTTTACTGGCTTAAGTGGAAAAATTCAGTTCACTGACCATAAAATTGATCCAGCAAGTACTTTTCAGATCATTAATGTGATTGGGAAGAGCTACAGGGAAATTGGGTTCTGGTCAGATGGATTTGGTTTCTCAAAAACTTTTGGCCAAAATGCTTCTTACAGTTCTTTGGTTAAGGAATTAGGAAAAGTGATTAATCCAACATGTGCTAAACGACTGAGAATTGGTGTCCCTTCTACATCAACATTCAAACAGTATGTCAATGTTATTCAAGATCATTCAGAAAATACTACCTCCTTCGAGGGATTTGCTATAGATCTTTTCAAAGAAACAGTAAAAACATTGCCATACCATCTGGAATATGATTTCTTTGCCTTCAATGGGACATATGATGATTTGGTGAAGGAAATTTATCTTAAGGTAAGTGTTTCATTACTTTTGTATTCTGTAGCTCACTTCATTATTGCAAATCATTGATAATATACTACCGATATACAACCTGAGATGCAAAATAACTTCAAGTGACCTAATTTCTCTGATAACTAATTTCAATATTTCAATATTTCACTGTAAGAGTCTCTGTGTCCTTGTAATCTTTCCTCCACATATCTCTGTATCAACTCATTGTACCAAGCTATTTTCCCTATATTGTAGCACTGCTGTAACCAATTGTACTGTTTGGAGTTTTATCAGAAAGACAATTCCATTCATTGAAACCCTGTTCTTGTTCTTTTAATTGTGTTTGGAAGGAAGTCCTTATCAGTCTAATAGACTGTATATGGTAGCACTCAAAAACTTTTTTCATTAGTCATACCCTAATGTTGTTGGTAAAGCCCACATCCCTTGGCAAGACCTGGTATGGGTCTCAATCGGATTGAACCATAGTGTTTGGGCTGGTAAGGGTAAGTATAAAGAGTTACACCCTTACAAATAGCTATAGCTTTTGGCATAGTGACAAGCTCGGTCCAACATGTAAGTCATTGAAAGACCTCATGTTATGAACCTTGGACTCTTAGCAGCTCCAAAAAATGTCACTATCATGATTCATGTCACTAAATATACCTTACTTTTGAACAAACAAACAATATATATATATATATATATATAGGGGTAAACATTTTTACAGCAACTTTAGACAAGCTTATCTACAGCTGCCATTTTTAACTATGTTCTCCCGGGAGAATATAGTTATAACGTTAAAGTTGCTCTTTTCTCTCTCTCCACGTCAGCAAAAAAGTTCTGAAAAGTAAATGAGGAGAGAGAAAAAAGAGCAACTTTAACGTTATAACTATATTCTCCCGAGAGAATATAGTTAAAAATGGCAGCTGTAGATAAGCTTATCTAAAGTTGCTGTAGAAATACTTTTGCCATATATATATATATATATATATATATATATAAAAGGCGAATCAATTTGATCTGGACTGGTCTTTGCATGATGCAGAAATATGATGCAGTTGTTGGTGATGTTGCAATAGTGTCCACGCGTTATGAATATGCTGCATTCACTCAGCCCTATACTGATCCAGGAGTGGTGATGATTGTGCCTCTTCAATCAAAAGTAGGCAACAGAGCGTGGTTATTCATGAAGCCTTTCACAAAGCTCATGTGGATTCTTATATTGGTCATCATTGTCTACAATGGCTTTGTTGTATGGATGATCGAAAGAAACCACCGCCCTGAACTTAAGGGCCCTATTCTGCATCAAACAATAACTATGCTGTGGTTGGCTTTCATTTCTCTGTTCTCTATGAATGGTAATTTTATTCTGCCTTGTTCATCGGTTGTATCCATTTCATTTCAATATCTAAGGCTGTCTAACTTTTATTGAAACTTCAGTAGTGGTTCATGATGTAGCTGATATTACTTGTCAAGGACTAACTATCCCTAAAGCTTAATTGTTGGTTTAACAATAGTTTTAATCCATATCACATCGCCTCACAAAATTCCTTTCGGCTTAAAAGCATATGAAAAACACAAGTCACTATAATTGTGTACTAAAATTCATTTTATTTAATCCATTGGGAGTGGGATAAGGATGAGGGACTTAATCCTCTATGCCATCATTTTGTTCGAAAAAATTCAATTTTAATTAAGAATAGGGACAGCTGTAGTCAAACTTGTAATAACATTTGTTAGAAATATAATATAAAAGGTGCATAGTGTTTCTCCTATCATAGTATAAAGTTTCCTCCTGCAACCTAGACATCAATTTGGGGTTGGTGAAGAAAAATGCAGGGCATTTTCGGAAAAATCATGTTATAAGAGAGAAGCATTAATCCTAAGATACTTAGTACTTTTTCCCCCAAATCCCAAAACGACTTCGGTTTGGATTGCAACTCCTGTAATAGTGTTACGGTTGATACATCACCAAGGTACCAACCTGCTACGTGGAGGTTTTATACCCGTAGGAATAAACCAAGAATAAGTAGAGAAGAGGTACAAAACGGTTGAGAAGTTAGTTACGGTGGGAAGAGGAATGGGAGAGAGGATTTTGTATAAATAAGAGTATTAGTAATTGTTGTGGCACTTTTTGGGAATTGTCTTGTATCCTCTGAGTTTCTTCTCAGAATTGAAGGGAACCTTTCCCTTGAGAAGAGCAAGTCTCTTGTAACCATTTTACTTGATTCAATAAAATTGTCTCTCTTTCTCTTTCTTTATTGTTCTTCTTTATTTCCCTTTCTTGTGTCTACTGGTGTTATCAATATTTGATACCTTTGCCGTAACAGTGGTCCGACCTGCCAGATCTGACACAGGGTAAATAACAATAATGGAGGCGAGGGTCGAAACTCTAGAACGTTCCATGGAAGCGTTGCGCAAACAAACCAGCGATACCCAACAAAGCGTGGAGGATATTCGTTCAATTCTCAAGGACATGGCGTTGAAGAAGAACAGACACGCTTCAAATTCTCCTACCATCAGTGATGACACAACTAGTGCTGGATCTACGGATGTAACCAATTGGACGTCTAAGGTGGAACTCCCTAGTTTCGAAGGCATCGACCCGACCCACTTGGGTGGATTTCGCGGGCGGAAATTTTTTTCGAGTTACAAGGAATAGCTCTGATTGAGAAGGTATAACTAGCGTTTTTTAGTATGGAGGGGAATACCATACATTGGTTTCGATTCTTAAAAAAGAAACGACCCAATTTGGATTGGAGGGAGTTAACTAAGGCTCTCATTCAGCGTTATGGGGATCGTACCCTGGGAAACATTTATGAACGTTTGGCTAATCTCCGGCAAGAAAATTCGGTGGAAGTTTACATTCAAGAATTTGAAGTTCTCGTTGCACAAGCGGAGGAACTTGGCGATGAACAACTTTTAGGGTATTTTTTGGCGGGTCTAAAAACAGAGATTCGTGGTCGGATTCGACCCCATATTCCTCAAGAAGTGATGCACGCGATGGATTTGGCACGGGACTGTGAAGATGGGGGAACTTGGACGACGGTGAACGGTGGGGCAGCTTCTAGAGTATTCGGAGGAAATGCTAAATGGGCCAAAACTGGGTCCATTTCTACACGGGTGGGCTCGAATACAAATGGTTATTTTTTTAACCCAACTATAGGAGCGAATTCTTTGCTTGGCCACGACCCAATGTCCAAAATGAATCCAACGCATATTCCCAAAATTCCAATTACGCTCAGTCACAGACATCAGCTACAAAGAGTGGCACTCAACCCCATCCTACTAGAAACCTAAATGCTTCGAAATATCGTGGCAACCGTCAGCTTCCTTACGACGAGTATATACGACGGCGTGAGGAAAACTGCTGTTTCCATTGCGGTCTTCCCTTTGTGGCTGGTCACAGATGTCCGGCCAAATCTATTCGTCTTACCATTCTCGGGGAGGGCGAATCAGAGGGGGAAGATGTTGATAAAGAGGCAGCTATGTTGATACACGACGTGGAAAATATGGAACTGGTTCAGATCTCCAATGGTTAGAACTTTCTCTAGTCTCTGCGAGGGGGTTAACCCAACCCAAAACGATGAAGCTACGAGGTAAAATAGATGGTGAAACGGTTTTGGTTCTGATTGATAGTGGCGCAAGCCACAACTTTGTGAGTCAGAAGTTGGTGAATAAGCTGGGGTTAATGACGTCCGGAACTCCTTCATTCGGGGTTCGTTGGGTGATGGTCAACAAAAAAAGTCACAAGGGGTTTGTCCTCTTCTGAATATCGAATTGGAGGATTATCAGGTGATTGGGGATTTTTACATTTTTGATCTTGGGGGTGTTGACTTAATATTAGGGGTGGCTTGGTTGGAAACATTGGGGGAGGTGCGAATCAACTGGCGTACGTTGCTGATGTCTTTTTATCATGAAGGACGTACAGTGTTCTTGCAAGGGGATCCTTCCCTCTCCCATTCACTAGTGTCTGCCGCGTCTCTTATTAAAACTGTAGATATGGAGGCTGTTGTGGTATGTTATTTCGCTATGATAGAAGAGAATCAGGTGCCTTCTCAGGGCAATATTTCTGTGGCACAATCTGCTCAGTTGAGCACATTATTGAAGGAGTTTGCGTCTGTTTTTTCTATTCCAACAACATTACCATCCAAACGTGCAGTGGATCACAGGATTCCATTAAAGGAGGGCACGAATCCTGTGAACGTTCGTCCCTACATATACCCCTACTTACAAAAAATGAAATTGAGAAGTTGGTGTCTGAGATGTGGCAGTCTGGGTTCATTAGGGCCAGCAACAGTCCATACTCAAGCCCGGTTATTCTGGTAAAGAAGAAGGACGGCAGTTGGCGCATGTGCGTGGATTATCGGGCGTTGAATAAAGCTATTATCCCAGATAAGTTCCCGATTCCTGTGGTAGAAGAGCTTTTAGATGAATTGTTTGGTGCTATGTATTTTTCTAAAATTGATTTAAGGTCAGGGTATAATCAAATTAGAATGTGTGAGGAGGATATTCCTAAAACAGCATTTAGGACCCATCAAGGTCATTTTGAGTACCTTGTTATGCCGTTTGGTTTGACAAACGCTCCTGCCACTTTTCAGTGTGCAATGAATAACACCCTTAGTCCTTTTCTGCGCAGGTTTGTATTGGTTTTTCTGGATGATATTTTGATATATAGTAAGACTTGGATGGAGCATTTGATTCATTTGAGGGAAGTTTTGTCTACACTAAAATCTAATCTTTTTTTTGCAAATCAGAAGAAGTGTGGGTTTGGCCTTACTGAAGTGGAATATTTAGATCACATTATTTCAGCTCATCGTGTTGCCATGGATATGAGAAAAGTAGATTGTATGTTGAAATGGCCTGCGCCACAAAATATCAAGAGTTTGAGGGGTTTCCTTGGACTCACGGGTTACTACCGGCGGTTTATTAAAGACTATGGCAAGATAGCTCAACCACTTACTGATCTCCTAAAGAAGGGTAATTTCAACTGGTCTGGTGCAGCAAAAGATGCTTTTGAGCAACTTAAGGTAGCTATGACCAAAACTCCAGTTTTGGCTTTGCCTAATTTCTCCATCCCTTTTTCTATTGAGTGTGATGCTTCTGGAAGGGGTATAGGGGCTGTGCTTGCTCAAGAAAAGCACCCTATTGCTTTCTTTAACAAAGCTCTAAGCCATACAGCTCTTTCGAAGTCTGTATATGAAAAGGAGCTTATGGCTTTAGTTCTTGCGATTCAACATTAGAGGCCCTATCTATTGGGTAGGCGATTTACTGTTTATACTGATCAAAGAAGCCTGAAATTTCTTTTGAATTATTTCACAGGACCAGCAGAATTGGATGGCAAAATTAATGGGGTATGATTTTGAGATCCGTTATAAGCTGGCTCTCATAATAGAGTAGCAGATGCACTTTCTAGAAGAGAAGATGTTTTGGATTGTTTAGCACTTTCTCGTCTCGTGTGGCAAGATTTTTCTGAAATTGATAAAGAAGTAAGGAGTGACCCGGTGTTAAAAAAAATAGTTGCTGATTTGGAGAAGGACCCTAGTTTGCACCCTTCTTATACGCTGGAGAATGGACGTCTGCATCATAAAGGCAGGTTGGTCATCTCTGCCAGTTCAGTGTGGGTACCGAAGTTATTGTTTGAATATCATACTGCCCCCACTGGTGGACATTCTGGAATTTATAGGACTTTTCGTCGCCTAGCTCAATCCATATTTTGGATAGGCATGAAAAGTGTTGTTACTGCATATGTGGCAGCGTGCTCAGTTTGCCAACAAAACAAATATCTTGCTTCTTCTCCGGCTGGACTATTACAGCCATTACCTATTCCTCATGCTATATGGGAAGAATTGAGCATGGATTTCATTTCGGGACTGCCCAAGTTTAAGGGATATGACACAATTTTGGTGGTGGTCGATAGACTAAGCAAGTATGCGCATTTCATACTAATTAAGCACCCTTACACAACAAGGAGTATTGCTGAAATTTTCGTTAGGGAAGTGGTGAGGTTGCATGGCATTCGTATTTCAATTGTTAGTGATCGTGATCCTACGTTCGTTAGCAATTTTTGGAGGGAATTATTTCGTTTGCAAGGTACAGCCTTGAATTTTAGTACGTCATATCATCTGGAAACCGATGGACAAACTGAAGTTCTAAATAGAACTTTAGAAACTTATCTTCGGTGTTTTTGCAGTGAGCAACCCAAAGAATGGGGTCATTTCCTTCCTTGGGCAGAATTTTGGTATAATACTAGTTACCATAATTCTGCCAAAACCACTCCTTTCGAAATAGTTTATGGAAGAGCACCCCCTACTATCACCAAGTATATTCCAGGGGAGACTTTGTTTGAATCTGTAGCGCAAGATTTATTAAGCAGGGATGAGGCATTACACCAGCTTCGGTTCCATCTACACAGGGCTCAGGATCATATGTCTAGGAAGGCTAATATTTACCGTACTACATCTCCAATTAAGGTGGGAGATCATGTCTACTTAAAAATTCAACCTCATGCTCAGCATTCATTAGGCTCTCGGTTGAATCCCAAACTAGCAGCACGCTATTATGGTCCGTTTCTGGTCATTAAACAGATTGGTGCAGTGGCATTCCAGGTTCAATTACCACCACAAGCACGTCTTCACCCTGTATTTCATGTTTCTCAGCTTAAGAGGGCTGTAGGAGATCATCCTGTTGAAAGCCAATTACCGGTAGAGCTTCAGGTTGATCCTGAACAATATGTACCAGCTGCAGTGCTAAATCGCAGATCTGTTACCAAACAAAGAATGACAGTTGATCAAGTTTTAGTGCAATGGAAGAAGCATCTTGGGAGGATATCTCCACTATGCAGCAGCAATTTCTGGAGTTCAACCTCGAGGACAAGGTTGTTCCGCAGGAAGGAGGTATTGTTACGGTTGATACATCACCAAGGTACCAACCTGCTACATGGAGGTTTTATACCCGTAGGAATAAACCAAGAATAAGTAGAGAAGAGGTACAAAACGGTTGAGAAGTTAGTTACGGTGGGAAGAGGAATGGGAGAGAGGATTTTGTATAAATAGGAGTATTAGTAATTGTTGTGGCACTTTTTGGGAATTGTCTTGTATCCTCTGAGTTTCATCTCAGAATTGAAGGGAACCTTTCCCTTGAGAAGAGCAAGTCTCTTGTAACCATTTTACTTGATTCAATAAAATTGTCTCTCTTTCTCTTTCTTTACTGTTCTTCTTTATTTCCCTTTCTTGTGTCTACTGGTGTTATCAATATTTGATACCCTTGCCGTAACAAATAGGAGAGAAAATTTTCTCATATAAAAGTCATTCATGTATCTTCATCAAGCACCTTAACCTTTTGGGAGAGAGGAATTGATTCATGACATGATATCAAAGTGTCCATGACCAAGTGATAATTTAAAAGTCATTCATGTATTTTCACCCAAGAGTTAAGCTTTTGGGAGGGTTGGTTCATCACATTATCTAATGGGGATAACATTACTTGGCTTAATCTGCTGACACAGGAGAAAACTTACATAGCAATTTATCAAGGGTGGCAATGGTGGTGTGGCTTTTTGTGGCTCTAATCATTACACAGACTTACACAGCTAGCCTTGCCAGCATGCTGACTGTTGAAAGGTTTGAACCCACTGTAGACAGCATTCAGCACCTAAGGAACAGCAATGCCATGGTAGGATATGATAGAGGATCCTACTTGAAAAGATATCTCCTGGAAGCATTGGACTTCAATGCTGAAAACATCAAACAATTTGACTCACCTGAAAACTATGTCGAGGCCCTAAGAAAGAAAGAAATAGCAGCTGCCTTTCTTGACATTCCTGAGGCCAAAATTTTCCTTGCAAAGCACTGTAAAGGGTTTGTTCAAGCTGGTCCTACATACAAAATTGGAGGATATGGATATGTATGATTGCTTCAACAATTCTCTCACTTTTCTCTTGTATTAATTTCTAGACCCTCAATCAGAACCAAATTTATGTTTATTCTGTTGCATTGTCATTGTAGGTATTTCCAAAGGGATCTCCATTGCTTCATGGAATAAACAAAGCCCTTCTAAATATATCAGAAAAGGGCACACTACGTGACCTAGAAAACAGTATGCTTGCATCAGAGGAATGCAAAGACATAGAACCAGGTGCAGAAGCTAGTAGTCTTAGCCCTGGCAGCTTCGTGGTGCTCTTCATCTTAACTGGAGGCACTTCAACCACTGCTCTCTTAATTTACATATTTTCTATGAATTGTTTATGTCATGGACAGAGAACAATTTGGAGTCTAATGATGGCTGTGATTAAACATTGGGGATCTCAAAAGAGACTACTTTCAAGAAGAGTTCACAATGTTACAGAAAGTCCTTTGAACTCTACCAGCATTTCTAATTTGCCAACTTAGCTTAAACAAGAGGGGTAAGTAGTATTGTGCAGCTAGAACTAGGAGCTCCAAATATGCAGCCAAGACAGCTTTACCACTACATAACTTTCACTATCCTGCTAGGAAATTGAAATTGCTAGTATGTTCCTCTTATATAAGGTTCTGAACAAACATTGTAAATCATGTGACTTGGCCTATTTTATCTCTAGCAAAAATGACCTAAGATTATTTACTCCATTATTGAAATATTCCATTTTGATGTTTTGACTTAACAAAAGGGAAAACTTCTCTCTCTCTCTCTCTCTCTATCCCCCTCTCTTTTTTCTCATTTCCTCACAGAACAGTAAATGGAAAGTCATATGGATGATTAAATTGCATCTTCAAAGACAAAGGAGAGATTCTTAGTAAATGTTTCCGAAGTAGTGAATATTTTATAAGGGGAAAATACAAAATCATGCATGCATGTTAATTACCCCGGGATGCAAGCAAAAGCATTGTTTCAAACTGGACAATGCAACTGCTTTTTCAACAACTATCCCAAATTCCTCGTCGAAATGTTTATCTCTAGTTCAGCTGCTGCATAACTCAATGACAATATTTTTCTGAAAAAATAAAATCATAATCGCTTTTGAAACGGAGAAATGATAAGTCATATTTATGAGGAAAGCAGCAACATTATGCAACCTAATTTTAATCTATAAGCAAGGTCTTAGTAGCAACAAATTTTAGAGGACTAAATGTGAGGACGACCACGTTAAGAGTTTACTCTTAAATTAATAATATTTACTGAAATATACCATACAAGTTCCTACCCAGGCCCGAAGGAATGTTTTGATATACAACCATGTCTTTCCTAGTACCGAATATAATAGTCCTAACTTAATTAATTAGTAAATTATATATAATTAAATAATTAAGCATGTATTAGTGAGTAAAATTAAGTATGAGACCTAATTAAGTGAATTTGGGTCACTTTTGAGGTAAAAAGTGTACTCAGTGAAAATTAAGGGATATAAATGGGTGTAGGCAAAAGTACCCAAAATATAAAAATGAAATTGGAAATATTCCTAGAATAATATTCCAGACTTCTGGGTAAAGTTTGGTAATTAATGGAGTTGAATAGATAGATGAATCAGTACCCACTCGATTTCCACTTAACTATGTTAAGTGACTAGCCAATTAAAAGAACCCAAACCCCTCCCCAACCCGTCGTGGACCAGAAAGAGAGGAAAGAAAGAAAGGAAAAGAAGGAAAAGGAGGGAAGGAGAAGAAGGAAGAAGAGGAAACCCTAGGTTGAGCAAACCTTAGTCAAATTCATCCATTCCAAAGCCTAAACTACTACAAATCTTCTCCTCTTTCACAATCAAAGCTTGGTTTTGAGTGGAAGTCTTTGTGGAGAGAGATTTTAACCTCCAAAATTTCGCCCCATTTGAGGAGTTGTGGAGTTTGGGAGTTTCTACCTCCATGGAAGCTTGAGGAGCAACCTTGCCTTGTTGTGTGATCCATTGGTGGTAAGTTTCCACTCTCTTTCACATAATCCTTTGAGATTTTCATGAGTTAGGGTTTTGAGGAATAGTGTTTTGTGGGTTGTACGTGTTGGAAATTGATTTAAGCTTAGGTCCTTTGTAAATGTGGTTACTAATGAGAGATAAACGGTAGGAATGAGATTAGATAACCATTTGGTTATTGTCTATGTATTAGAAAAATTATGTTAAGTGTTGATTTTCTAGTATTGTAATACATGGTTTGGTTGGTTGTTGATTATGCCTTTGTGTGATGTTAGGATTGAGGCATTGGGACCAACATTGAATGACCAACCGTTGGAGCAAGCTATGGAGCTTGATTAGCCCTTTGGAATAGGTAAGTTCCTATCTCATTGTAGCATGAGTTAGATAGCTTGGTTGAGGATTATGAGATATTCTTGAATGCAATGTATTGATTGCATTACATATTGTGTAGGTGGTTGTTTGTAAAAGTGATTATTGTAAATGGCGAAAAAACTTGTTGGTGAACAAAGGTTGAACTGAAGCTTTGAGGTAAGCATTCAGACCTTGGGTGTAATTCCTTTTATTGTTCCACCAAGCCCTGATTGGGTAGTGGTTGTGATAGTGTATATAAATGCAATGAAATAGTTTAATGCTTTGTTATACGTATGTGTATGCTTTGGTGTGGCATAGGATGGTGTTTCCCTATGTTGGTATGTTGCATGACGATGCGTAATTCATACTTGGTAGTTTAGCTGGCCAGTAGGACTATTTTCATCTGAGTATCCTTAGGACAGCTTGAGAGCTCGAGGGATTTCTCGTGGAGATGTTTGTTTACACACTGCATGGATATGTATTTATTGCATTATTATTGTTATTGCTATTACACTGTTATTGAACTATGGGGTGGAGAGATGCTCCAAGGACCCCTGGTTTACTGTGATATATTCATATATCTCACCCCGTGTTGTGGGGACCCCCTTTCAGGAAAGGATGCTGCAGGAGCCTCTGATGGCAAGTGGCCATATTTGGATTATACATGACATATAGTAATACTATGTATAGGATTTACATTTGAAAGCTAATTGCTATATGTATGTCATGTTTTATTTGGGTGAACTTAGCCTATGCTCATCTCCTTTGGTATCTCTTTTGTTGATGGGAGCCAAGGAGTTGATCATAGTGTTTTGTAGCTAAGTCCCATGAATTGTAATTAAGACGTATTGTAATGTTGTAATTAATGGAGATATATGTACGAGGAAATGTTATGCATGCTTATCAAACTCGGCGTTGTTAAAAAGGAAAAACAAGTAATTTTAAAAAGGAAAACAAAAAATTTCTCCGGGTTTTCAATTGAACCAATGTGATTGTAACTGCGCTTAATATCATAAAGCAATGTTAACAAACCGGTTCTAGAACGGGGTGTTACA
Organism: Gastrolobium bilobum; assembly: GCF_033153095.1. Classification (NCBI taxonomy): domain Eukaryota; kingdom Viridiplantae; phylum Streptophyta; class Magnoliopsida; order Fabales; family Fabaceae; genus Gastrolobium; species Gastrolobium bilobum. The sequence goes on from NW_026899075.1 coordinate 65,650, forward strand.
CCAAAGGGTTTCCCGCAAGCCAGTCCCCGCACAAGTTCCTTTCTCTGACAACATGAATAAAATTAATTTACCAATCCTTCTTGAACCACTCTCTAATACTGAAAACTAGGTGCGGGAGATTTTCTGAATTGCCATTGTTGGTGATGGCTTTAATGGCAAGAAGAGAGTCACTCTCTATAAAAGGATTTCTTGCTTCAAAATCCCAAGCAAATTGTAAACCTTTTAGGATGGCCCAAAGCTCAGCAATCAGAGGATTGCAAATGCCAATCCTATAAGAGAAACCAGCCAGCCACTTTCCTTTGTGGTCATGAATCAGCCCCGCACAAGAAGCAAGGCTCAAGTTATTGTTCACAACACCATCCATATTGAATTTCCACCAACCAATGGGGGATCTGGGGAGGCTTCCAACAATCCTGGTTAAGATTCCTGGAATCGATGGCCTGCATGTGAAGAACCCAACGCCAAATTGGTTTCACAGATGTATTTAGAAATAACAAGTGGGGGGTTTATTGGCCTAGAGAAGATAGGCACATGAATTTTGTTATTCCTCCACAGCCATAGATGCCAAATTGTAGTAATAAAAATGTCTGTCCACCTGAAAACCTGATTGTGATTCCACCCACCAAACAGGTTTCGACGCAACCAAGTCTTTGCATCCAAGGAGAATAAATCAGTAGGGATGTCATTCACAAACTTACTCCTCCAAATATATTTGGCCTTTCTACAGCCCTTCGAAACATAAAGGATATCCTCCACCACATTACTGCAAGCATGACAAAAAGGTTCTCCCCCTATCTAGCGATCCTCTCCTTGGTGAGAATTGAAAGTTCGAAACTTTAGCACCATCATTGTCGCACAATGATATGCCTACATGAGGGAAAAATAAAAAATTTCCTGAAAGCGGAATGCATAGACAATCTATGCCCTCATGTGATTTAGAAAGAAAACGCTCATTGAAACACGAGAGGATTTAGAATTACCTTATTCCGATCTCTTTTAGGCTTCAAAAGGATGATGCCCTCTAATGATAGTCCACACAGCTATCTCCAATGTCGCAGCAGAGAACTCTTCTCCTTGATCCTCCTTGTCCTTAGTTGCTTGCTAGGCGAATGAAGGCTAGAGGATTTACAAGTGTTTGATTAATTTTCTCAAGACTATGATTGTTGTCTTGAGATTAGGTGTGGGGCGAAAAATGGAGAAGAATAGGTGATGATCTTTTTCAAAAAAAACACAGAGGAGCTTCTCTTGTAGAGAGGGGCGAATTTTCAGTCTCTTGTAGACTTTGAAAAGATTCTTGCTTTCTTATATCTTCACAAGTGATCTTTAAAGATTCTTAATTCAAAAAATCAGAATATTAAATTTAAAAACAAATCTTCAAAGATACTGAAAGATTGAGTAGTTTGAGAGAATATCTCTTCCACCAATTTTGCTAAAAATTCGAAATCAACATCTCTCCAGAGGCTCCAAAATTTCGAAAAAATTCCAAGAGCTGAAAATATGAAATTCAAGTGTTGAAATTTTGAATTAGATTCTAGAAGAACCATCTTCAAAATTTCGAAATTCATCACCATGATCTTCTCCATTTTGTAGCTCCAACAGTATTGTTTAAATTCTAAATTCAAACAAAACTGTTCAGAAAATCTATATCCAATCTCCATTAGATATCAATCAACAACCCAATCTCGTGAGTTCAAATTTCAAATTCAAATTTTAAACTTTTCAAACTTTAAATTCAAAATTTAAACTTCATTGTTATCCTAGTTCGTAATTCAAATTTTGAATTCAAATTTGAAATTCAAAATTGCAAAATTCAAATTTCAAAATTTAAATTTTGAATTTCGTAATTTAAATTTGAATTCGAATTTCAAAATTCAAATTTCGAATTTGTCCAAAACTTATTTTGGTCAAATCAACTTTTGACTTTCTAGGATCCATGGCCCAAAGACCCTGCTGGGCCTAACTAAACATTTGATCACATTAGCAAGAAACAATTCTGCTCTAAAGGGCCAAATGTGGCGCATGTTTTTGATTGGGCTTGGAATCCAATTCCAACCCAATTCAACTCATAGTCTTGATAAAACCCAATAACTTATTATTGGCCCAAACCTGCTTGCAACAAGGAATAACCTTTGTGTGTGACCCATTAGGCCCAATTAGTCACTGACATAAATGAATTTGGACCAATTAAACTCTTTTAACAGGCCCAATTCATTTAATGACCACATAAGACACTAGCAATGCTCTACGGCCCCAGAACTAACTGAGTTGGCCAAGTGATCTACCTTTCTAATTTGGATACCGTGTCAGAATCATCCCTCATATCGTCATTCACATTTAGTCGAGAGCAAGGAAATAATATCATCTCTCTTGTTGACTAAATATAGTTTTTCACAGAACTAGGAATCTTTTTCTATTGACTCTAAGATTGATCATGACTCCTCATGATCACTTACTATGCATAGATTCCCGAGTCAATTAGAAGTCATCCAAGTTCCACCGGTCTTGTGAACGACCAATCCCTTATAGGGGACTATGAGTCCTCTCGGCATGTCCATCTAGACTCATGTATTCAAGTTATACCCAAGAGTACACTGTTCTCCCCATGTTTCAGGCGGATAGAGTTGTACAGTCAAAGTATAACCCTAGGACATAGTGTTCGATGACATCCTTAAGTCTAGGACGATCCGCACTACCAAACGATGAGAGACTAAACAAATCCAATGATACTTAGTGAAATCCTTGTGGAGTCTCTCTGCGGGTCAGTTCAGTGCTATCTGTTCTTGAACAGATCCACCTACGACATCAGCTAAGGTATCATCATACATGCATACCATGAGGTCCCTACCTTGTATCTCCATACAAGTAGAAGATGTCGTACTAGTCTTATTGAGATCACCAATGCCCTCTCTTGGTGATTTAAGACTAGGAACATACTTTAGGCAATAGACATGTGGTGTCCTCGAGTCCTCATGATCATGATCCCTATCATAGATCCTCACATGAACACCTGTTCTATTCCTGGGGCTTTTATCTTTAATCGCATATTAACCTAATATTAAGGCGAGACAAAATATAAAAAAGATAAAATGTGCTCATATATTAAATAAATCATGAAATATAAGTAGTAAAAGGTGTTCATATGATGTAACAGATTGTCTCTAGGACACCTATATACTAACAATCTCCCACTTGGCCTAGAGCCAATCAAGTCGACGTGTCAAACCTAAAGACTCATAATGACTATCATGTTTTCTCTGAGAAAGACCCTTCGTCAGAGAATCGGCCAAATTGTCATCTGTGGGAACGTAATCCATCTTTATCTCCAGCCTTTCAATAATTTCTCGGATGAGGTGATACTTCCAGAGCACATGTTTGGACCTTTGGTGAGACCGGGGTTCCTTGCACTGGGTTATCGCGCCAGTGTTGTCACAATACATGAGTATTGGATCAACTATGCTAGGAACCACTCCAAGTTCTGTGATGAACTTCTTGATCCAGACTGCCTCCTTAGCAGCTTCTGAAGCTGCAATGTATTCTGCTTCGGTAGTAGAGTCGGTCGTGGTCTCCTGTTTGGAACTCTTCCAACAGATTGCTCCACCATTTAAGGTGTAGACAAATCCTGACTGGGATTTACAGTCATCTCTGTCACTCTGGAAACTGGCATCAGTGAACCCCTTCACTTTTAGCTCATCACTACCACCATAAACCAGAAACAAATCCTTAGTTCTTCTTAAGTACTTCAGGATTGTCTTCACGGACTTCCAGTGATCCTCTCCAGGATCAGGCTGGTATCAGCTCGTTATGCTCAAAGCATAAGAGACATCTGGTCTCGTACACAGCATGTCATACATGATGGATCCAATTGCTGATGCATATGGAATCCTCTCCATGCGTTCCCTTTCAGCCGGTGTCTTTGGACACATCGCTTTAGAAAGGTGAACACCATGACTGACGGGAAGAAAACCCCTTTTTCGACCCCTCCATGCTAAACCTCTTTAGCATCTTATCTATGTATGTGGATTGGGATAATCCAAGCAACCTCTTAGACCTATCTCTATAGATCTTTATACCCAGTATATAGGCCGCTTCTCCCATATCCTTCATGGTGAAGTTTTCTGACAACCAAATCTTCGTGGACTGCAACATGGGAATGTCATTTCCGATGAGCAATATGTCATCTACATAAAGCACAAGGAAAACAACAACGCTCCCACTAACCTTCTTGTAAACACATGGTTCATCCTCATTCTTGATAAAGCCATAACTCTTTACAACTTCATCAAAACGTAGATTCCAGCTTCTGGAAGCTTGCTTTAGCCCATATATCGATTTCTGAAGTTTGCATACCATATGCTCCTGGCCTTTGGACTCAAAACCCTCGGGTTGTGTCATGTACACTTCCTCCTTCAAGAAACCATACAAGAAGGCGGTTTTGACATCCATCTGCCAAATCTCATAGTCGTGATATGTAGCTATAGCTAGCATAATCCTAATAGACTTGATCATGGCAACAGGTGAGACGGTTTCCTCAAAGTCAATGCCTTGCCTTTGACGGTAACCCTTCGCAACCAAACTAGCTTTATAGGTCTGACTGTTGCCATCAACATCAGTCTTCCTCTTGAAGACCCACTTACACCCAATAGGAACTATTCCTTCAGGTGGTGGAACCAAGGTCCATACCTTGTTCTGATGCATCGAATCTATTTCGGATTCCATAGCTGTCTGCCATTCTGAGGAGTCAGCATCCTTGACCGCCTCAGTGTAGGAAGTAGGCTCATCATCCTCAACGGTTTGCTGATTCTCAATCACAAATCCGTACTAATCAGGTGGACGAGTAATCCTAGCGCTCCTACGGGGCTGGGTGTCTACTGCCTCTAATTGAGGCATCGCCTGATCAACAGACTCGGGCTCCGCTGTATGATCCTGTAGGTCTCGAACTTCTTCAAGTTCTACCTTACTCCCACTATCTCCTTGAGAGATCAAATCTTGCTCAAGGAAAGTAGCATTCTTGGACACAATTACCTTGTTGTCCTCAGGGTAGTAAAAGTAGTATCCCTTAGTTTCTTTGGGATAGCCTACAAAGAAGCACAATGCGCTCGTAGCTCCTAATTTCTCAGGTGCTAGGGTCTTGACATAAGCTGGACAACCCCATACCTTGAGGTAACTCAAGTTGGGCTTCCTGCCTCTCCATATCTCATATGGGGTAGTCGGAACAGACTTAGACGGAACCCTATTAAGAAGATATACCGCTGTATCAAGAGCGAATCCCCAAAACGATTTTGGGACTTTCCTACTACTCATCATAGACCGTACCATCTCTAACAAGGTTCGGTTCCTCCTTTCAGACACACTGTTTTGATGCGGTGTGTAAGGAGCCGTCAACTGTGAGAGAATCCCATTCTCTCTTAGATAATTATGAAACTCTTGACTCATATATTCACCACCCCGATCTGATCGTAGTGTCTTAATCATCTTGGCAAGTTGTTTCTCTACTTCATTCCTAAACTCTTTGAACTTTTCAAAGGCCTCGGATTTGTGCCTCATAAGGTACACATATCCGTATCTGAACTTATCATCAGTAAAGGTAATGAAATAGAAAAATCCTCCTCTAGTTGATGTGTCATAATCTACAATGCCAGAGATAGGATCTACTATCTAATCTAGGTTTCTTACTTTGTATACTAAGAACGTCACTATTCGTATCTAAATCCAAAACGTATAAACCATTAACCCGTGATGCGCAAGCATAAACAGAATCATT